>NW_026014637.1:200000-230000 GCF_020379485.1 Brassica napus
CGTCTTAGGGTTTTAGAACTAGGAATCTCGCCGACAGCTCTTGTAGCCCAGGCTCTTACCTTGTTGTAACGCTCAAACGCGAATTCGGAATAAGATGTACTTTGCTCTCTTTTCGATTTCTTATACTTTATCGTTGTTATTCTCGTGTTCTGATTGCTTGACGTGTGGTATTAGCAGATATCCGGGACCTCTGGGAAATTAGGGTTTTCCTAGTTTCCTTATTTAAACAGAAATCGACAGTGCGAATTTCGGTTCCCACAGTTTGGCGCTAGAAGGAGGGGGGGTACGGATCAATCTAACCCGCAAAAGCCACATCACGCTCAGTCTGACAAGTCAAATGACGACACGGATAACGTGCAGACTCCTCTTAACGGAGGCAGTGGCACCGATCTCCACACTCCAGCAGCGGACGTATCCGCGGCCAACGCACCACCTATGAAAAAAGGTCGAAAGAACAGGACAGGCTCGTGAGCACCTTGACCAAACAGGTTGAAACCTTAACGGCAAGGACTCGAGCAATCCGTCCCCACAGAACCACTAAAGTCTATGGGAAAAGACTCGACTTCGCTACCCCATTCGATAGACCTGGAGTGGCACCCCATTCGATAGACCTGGAGTGGCACGGGAACGACCTTCGGGTCAAAACCCTAGCGAAAAATCTCCCGTCGAGAAAGGACCACCAAAAGTCCTCCGCCTCCCGCAAAGGATTCGGAGGATAACAAAGTTGAACATGTTGACCTGGATCCTAGCGATGTCTCCAACGATACCGATGAGGACGTCGACAGACATCCAAGAAGGACCAGAAGCCGATCTGCTCGGGAAAGCTCTCCATTCGACAAACCAATGACTGAAGAGGAGGAAATCCTCTATTGGAACGAACAAAAAGAGCTGGCTGAAAAGCAAACCGAGCTCACTCGCAGTAAATGCCGACATGCTCGGAAATCTGCTGACGAGACGGCGGATATCCGCGATCTTCGTGACTATATCACCAAGACTGCGGCAGCAGTAAGAGCCGTAAAGTCTCAAATCCATCACGCTACTAGCGCTGCCCCTGAGATCGACAGGCTGCTGGAAGGGGCTCGGAAGACCCCCTTCACCACTCGCATCTCAGATATGAGGGTGTCCGATCCGGGAAAAATCAAAGTACCAAAGTATGACGGTACGACCGATCCGAAGGCGCACCTTCAGGCTTTCCACATTACGATGGGAAGAGCGAGACTGAAGGATGGCGCAAAAGACGCCAACTATTGCCGCCTGTTCGTCGAGAATCTGGAAGGAGCAGCCCTCGAATGGTTCGCACGCCTTAAGCGAAACTCTATCGGGAGTTTCCGACAGCTCGCGTCGGAATTTCTCAAACAATACTCTATGTTCATAGATAGAGAAACTTCCGATGTCGATCTCTGGAGTCTATCCCAGAGGGAAGACGAACCCCTCCGCGAGTTCATCAGCCGATTTAAGCTGGGGATGTCCAGGGTCAGTGGGATAAGCGACAAAGTGGCCATCGACGCGCTCAGAAAGACGCTCTGGTACAAGTCAAAATTCAAAAAATGGATAAACCTTGACAAACCGCGGACGATCCAGGACGCCCTCCACAACGCAACGGACTACATCATAATCAAGGAAGAAACTAAAGGTTTATCGCAAAAACATAAGTCGGCAAGACCATCCTCGAAAGACGTAGATCCGAAAGCAAAAAGAAGAACTCTCGTAACGACAAGTATGTCCATGACGAGGGGGAAGATCTCCAAGGACCGCATAATTACGCGATCAATTTGGACCAAGGCCGAACCACGGGTAATACATGGACCCGCAATCAAGGATATGATGAAAACACCTTCTGCGAGTTCCACCAGTCCCGAGGACACTCCATGACTAACTGCAAAGTCTTGGGAGCAAGGCTGGCCGCGAAGCTACTCGCTGGAGAGCTCTCGGAAGTAACCAGCGTCAAAGATCTCATCCTTGATTCCGATCACCCTCCAAAAACAGACAGAAATCCGCCCGCTGAAAAATCCCTTCACTGAAACCAACCCGGGGATAAACGCGGCAGGAGGCCGGACGACAAGGGGAATGATAACAATCGTCGCAGAGTCAACATGATCACCGGAGGATCGCAATACTGCAACGATACTGTTTCGGCCATCAAGGCTTACCAGCGGAAGGCAGAGTCGAGTGTAAACTGGCCTACATGGTCTCCTCCTCGAGATGGCCAAATTTGCTCGATCACCTTCACAAAGGAGGAAGCTGGCGGCATCGATCAACCTCACTGCGATCCGCTCGTCATACGAGACCTAGAAGTCGGAAGGGTACTCATCGACAAGGGAAGCACGGTCAATATAATCTTCCGCGACACTCTCAATCGAATGAGCATCGAACTCGGAGAAGTAATTCCGACGCCGAAACCACTCACGGGTTTTTCAGGCAAAGTATCAATGACTCTCGGATCAATCCAGTTGCCAGTCATGGCCAAGGAGATCACGAAAATCGTCGAGTTCGCGGTAGTCCATCATCCCGCTATCTACAATGTGATCATGGGAACCCCATGGCTCAACGCCATGCAAGAAGTTCAGTCAACCTACCACCTGGGTCTCAAATTCCCATCCCCAAGCGGAGTCGCGGCTATCTGGGGATGACAAAAACAGTCGCGACGGAAGAGGAGGAAATCCTCTATTGGAACGAACAGGATGAGCTGGCTGAAAAGCAAACTGAGCTCACTCGCAGTAAATGCTGACAGGCTCGGAAATCTACTGACGAGACGTCGGATATCCGTGATCTTCGCGACTATATCACCAAGACTGCGGCAGAAGTAAGAGCCGTAAAATCTCAAATCCATCACGCTACTAGCGCTGCCCCTGAGATCGACAGGCTGCTAGAAGGCGCTCGGAAGACCCCCTTCACCACTCGCATCTCAGATATGAGGGTGTCCGATCCGGGAAAGATCAAAGTACCAAAGTATGACGGTACGACCGATCCAAAGGCGCACCTTCAGGCCTTCCACATTACGATGGGAAGAGCAAGACTAAAGGATGGCAAAAAAGACGCCGGCAATTGCCGCCTGTTCATCGAGAATCTGGAATGAGCGGCCCTCGAATGGTTCACACGCCTTAAGCGAAACTCTATCGGGAGTTTTCGACAACTCGCGTCAGAATTTCTCAAACAATACTCTATGTTCATAGATAGAGAAACTTCCGATGTCGATCTCTGGAGTCTATCCCAGAGGGAAGACGTTTCCCTTCGCGAATTCATCAGCCGATTCAAGCTGGTAATGTCCAGGGTCAGCGGATAAGCGACAAAGTGGCCATCGACACGCTCAGAAAGATGCTCTGGTACAAGTCGAAATTCAGAAAATGGGTAACCCTCGACAAACCGCAGACGATCCAGAATGCCCTCCACAAGGCAACGGACTACATCATAATCGAGGAAGAAACTAAAGTTTTATCGCAAAAACATAAGGCGGCAAGACCATCCTCGAAAGACGTAGATCCGAAAGCAAAAAAGAAGAATTCTCGTAACTACAAGTATGTCCATCACGAGGGAGAAGATCTCCAAGGAGCGCATAATTATGAGATCAATTCGGACCAAGCCTGAACCACGGGTAATACGTGGACTCGCAATCAAGGATATGATGAAAACACCTTCTGCGAGTTCCACCAGTTCTGAGGACACTCCACAACTAACTGCAAAGTATTGGGAGCAAGGCTGGCCGCAAAGCTACTCGCTGGAGAGCTCTCGGAAGTAACCAGCGTCCAAGATCTCATCCTTGATTCCGATCGCCCTCCAAAGACAGACAGAAATCCGCCCGCCAAAAAATCCCCTCAACGAAACCAGCCCGGGGATAAACGCGGAAGGAGGCCGGACGACAAGAGGAATGATAGCAATCATCGCAGAGTCAACATGATCATCGGGGGATCGAAATACTGCAACGATACTGTTTCGGCCATCAAGGCTAACCAGCGGAAGGCAATGTCGAGTGCAAACTGGCCTACCTGGTCTCCTCCTCGAGATGGCCAAAATTGCTCGATCACCTTCACAAAGGAGGAATCTGGCGGCATCGATCAACCTCACTGCAATCCGCTAGTCATCGATCTCGTCATACGAGACCTAGAAGTCGGAAGGGTACTCATCGACACGGGAAGCACGGTCAACGTAATCTTCCGCGACACTCTCAATCAAATGAGCATTAAACTCGGGGAAGTAATTCCGACGCCGAAACCACCCACGGGTTTTTCAGGCGAAGTATCGATGACTCTTGGATCAATCCAGTTGCCAGTCATGGCCAAGGAGATCACGAAAATCGTCGAGTTCGTGGTAGTCGATCATCCTGCTATATACAACGTGATCATGGGAACTCCATGGCTCAATGCCATGCAAGCAGTTCCGTCAACCTACCACCTGGGTCTCAAATCCCCAACCCCAAGCGGAGTCGCGGCTATCAGGGGATGCCAAAAACAGTCGCGGCTATGCTTCCTCACAGAGAACAAGTTAAGGCAAATCACGTCTTCTGCAACCGCAAATCGCAAACGCACGAAGATAGATCAATCTTCAGCCAAAAACGCAAACGCCTCGGACGTCAAAACTCAACACGAGTCCATAGCCGACGCTACAACTCAACCGGGACATCCGGAAAATAGCATTGACCCGGCCACGATCGTCAAGATCAAGGCGGTCAGCACGGCGACTACCGCCGAGTAAAAAACGCTCGCGGCATGAAACAGAACTACGCGATGGCTTGATCCTTGAAAGGGGTACGTAGGCAGCTCGTCGAAAGATGAGTTCAGCTATCCCCCTCTCTAAAAAGGGGGGGAGTGGGTGCGTATACTAGTATACTCCCACATAGGAAAAGATGCATTATTGTAATCTTCGAAATTCCAAAAACTTTTACTACAATTTACATTACTCCTTTTTATCGAAAACGCTTACGCTTCAGTTAACGCAAAAAATTTCAGGACACGCCTGGAAATGTTAAGACTCTTGTCAGCGGCCTCATCCGGCCCAAAATCGCAAAATAATCATCCTTCAACACTTAAAGATACACGTATAGTCCTCGAAACAACTGCGAGACGTCGCAAAGTTAAAATTCGAAGATGATACGAACAAATTTTCCGAACGCGACCACCAAAACCTTACACCCCATTCGTCGATTGTCCCCGGCGAACACGCCAGCCGTCTTAAACAAACGCAACTCGATCACTCTTTTGATCTTCAAAACGTCCAACGCAAGGACAAAAGCGCGCTACAACAAAAATCCGAAATTTTGGTTTAGCACTTCCAGTTGGCTTAAAAATTGTCTCTGAGAAGATGCTCGATTCGTACCATACAAGTCGTATAAGCTGAGAACCTATCGCGGACTTTAAATCGGTACGAGTCAGGAAGAAATCGCAACAGGAAAAACGATAGCCAGCTAGTCACCGCACAAACCTTAAACCGAAAGTAAACCTAGGTCTTGCCCTAAACCCATCGCATTGGTCTCAAACATCTCAAGACATGATATCTAAATGATACGAGATCTTAAACCATGTCTCTCCGTTCACATCTCAACGTTCCCAAAAAACGTAAGAATAAGTAATTTTCTACGAAAAGTCACGAACGAACCGACAGATTAAACATCTCATCGGAATTAAATATGAGACGACAACTAATATTTACTTCGAATCAACTTAGGAAATCCGAAATGAAACATCCATCATATATATAAAACCGCGTAAAGCGGTAGGGATTCAAAGCCACCAACGGCCAGTCCAGATAAACAATAAAACGGCCAAAACAGGCCCATACAATCTCTCGAAATAAAGGCCACATTCGGCCACAAACATAGAACGGATAGACAAGCACCTCTCAATGATCACTCCACCTCTCATGGTCCAAAGTAAAAGTCCCCGGACAACGAAGCGCCGAACGCATCCGCAGAACGATCCACTTCCTCGCCGCCATCGGGAAACCCGGTCGCAACCTCCTCAGTATCAGGGGAAACCGGGATGGAATCCCAGAACCCTTGGATCCTCCCGTCGATCGAGGGAATGAGCGTCTCAGCTAGAGCATGTTCGTTCATGCCGCTCTTCATCAAACTCATTTCCTTCTCGAAGACGTAGTCGTCGGCTCGTGTCCTCCAAAGACTTCTGACTGAACCACGGCACTCACAGAAATCGCCCACCGTGGTAAAGGCATCCTTGAGGTTCCCATACTCGACTTTGAACTGAGAGGCACGATTCTTCATTACCTCGACGATCTCCCTCTTGCCCTTCCTTTCCGCCTTGCGGATAGCCCTCGCATGGTCATGAGCGAGTTGCACGTCTCGCTGATACCACTCAAATTACCCTAAGGAGTGTTACTCTCATCAAAAGAGGTTCAGATGTAGTACTTAGGGATCGAATCCACAAGGAGCTAGGGAACAATTAAATCTAGTGTTTATTAATTTTAAAGGTTGTAAATGTTTAAATGAAATAGCAATAGTAACAAGCGAGTAAATAATAAATGTAACTTGGTTGGAAATGATATTAGATGCAGGGCCACTATTCAGGTGTTGGAGATTATAATACCTATAGATGCCTTACTGTTGCATGCATGATATATTAGAGCTCATTCGCTTAACTCAGTGATCAGCTGTCTCAACGGTTAGTATGCAGACAACGAGAGAGTGTCGATCGATGGTCTATTAAGACGTCGACCGATACACCTTTGCCAACGTCGATCGATTGTCAGTTGAGGACATCGATCGACGGGTTCTAGCCAGGCCTATGCGCGAGTATGATATGCCCTACTAAGATACTAAATTGGCGGTTAGCCCTCTCTAGCAGTCCTAATATGATAGATAGATGTCAGGATGGAATAACAAGGGTGCTTGAGTACGCAATCCTATGATCAAGTTATAGTTAGCAAGGCTAAAACAAGCAATGAATACAAATCTATCATGAATATCACAACAAGGCAGATCTGTAGTTTGGGGCTAATCCCACAAACCTATCTGAACCCTGGATCTAACAGTTGAACTACTCAGACATAGCAAAGCAATTCATAACAATAAAGGAATAGAAACTAATAGTATAGATGAAAAGAAATGGTAACAAGGAGTTCCAATCACAAGTGATCTTCTCTCCCAAATGAAACTTGTAACAAAACTAGGTCTAGAAAAAGCTCTCCTGCCGTCAAAACACTTAGGCAGTATATATTATACTAGGTTAAAAACTCGTCAGGGCATTTTGGTAATTTGGCTTGGCCTTGGTTTTTAAGTCTGCTGAATCCAAAATGTCGCGTCTGGTGTCTCGACATCGATCGATAGTACTTGTGTACATCGATCGATATTAATCTTCATCTGTCGAGGCATTTCCAAATATCGATCGTCAGCACTGATGCGCATCGATCGATTGTTCTTCCTCGCGTCGACCTCTAAGTGGTCAGCTCGGGTGAAATGTCCTTTAAGCTCCAAAATGCTCCAAAGTCATAGCTTTACTCCGAAATGCACATGAACCTGAAAACATACCTAGAAGAGTAGAAAACATAGATATATATATAGTAAAATACTTATATACCATGGATAAAAAAGGGTCAAATCCAAGGTATATCAACTCCCCCAGACTTACCCTTTTGCTTGTCCTCAAGCAAAACATACAGGCAGTCTCTCTGAAAGAGGTTTGAAAATATTTGGGACTTAAGATTTTAAAGCATAGAAATCTTTCCTCAACAATTTTGCAACCACATTAAAAAAGTCATAATCACAAAAGCACCCTATGCAATATCCTAGCTTAGCAACCATTTCTAACATAACACAACTCATCAATTCACGTCTGACATCCCCTCTACTGATTTCATTTCTTAGCATAAATATAAAGTGAATGCTTTACCTTGGGAGTATCGATCACAGGATGCAAGGATTTCAGACAGGTATCTGGAGCTGCAGGTAAAAGTTAGTTCCTAGTTTCTCTCTCTCTAAATTTCTCTCTTGAGTCAAAGTCTGCTTCCATTGCAGGATCAGTGACCAAGATTGGACAGGCTTCCATGAATCAAAACTTAATGGTGGTTGCCACCAAGTTCTGTTCACTTCTTTTTGACCTATATCCAAGAGTTCTTAGCGAACGCGAGCCTTGAAGATTGCCGCCTCCAAGTCCCGTTTCAAATTCTTTTATTTGAGTTTTTTATGAATCAAGCCATAATGGTTTTAGCCACCAAGTCCTGTTCAGACTCATCCTAATTAAACAATAGATCTTTTTTTTTTTTTTTTTTTGAATACACACTAACTAATCTAGGGTCGAAATTTAGAGAGAGAAAATGTGATAAATAATCTAAACCAGGCGTTACCTTCCAGACCTGTCTGAAGAATCCGATCCCATGTATACCAAGCCCCAAGACAAGCGGTTATGTCAGGTTTAGTGTTAGAAATCAGCTTTGGTTACTTCATACGGTTCAAGGCAAGTGTGTAGTTGATAGGTTGATCCGCTTTAGCATCTTTAGTGCTATCTGCAATCAGTAAATCTAAAATGGTGCTAAAGATTGGTTAGATATTCATGTTTAAATAAATATAAGATTATAGTCCCTATTTTCAATAGCTAACCATAATTTATTAAAATTCCTTTTTACATAAGAATAAAATAAATTATATCAGTAAATCTCCCCCCCCAGACTTAAGTTACGAGGAATAGTTCATGATGTACGAAATGTAACAAGTAAGGAAGATACATCTGACCGGATTAGATATCGATTGATGTGTAAGTGTTACATCGATCGTCGTGTGGTTGTCTATGTCAAGCGATGTCGACGTCTCGTCGTCGGTCGATATTCAGGTCCTCCTACTTGGGTCTCCTAAATCTGAAAGAAATAAAACAAAAGTAAATAAATGCTAGCTAATAAAATCTAAATAAAATACCTAATAGTGGGTTGCCTCCCACTCACCGCTTGGTTATAGTCATTTAGCTTGACTGTGGTAGTGATTGGCTATTGGGTGGAGAAACAGCTGCTTGTTGGAAAGCAAGCATCCACGTCATCTCTGCACATTATGGACCAAGATGCAATGAAACTTCTTGTGGCCTCATCATTTCTTAACCATTTGTCATCCATCTTCTCAAGTACATTGGAGATGTTCTGTAGCCTTTCTTGAACGTTGTCAATGCCGACCTGGTGCCAGCCTATGTTGTCATAGGCGTATTCTGAAAGTTCTGTCAGTTCCTTTTGCATTGACTCTACCGTCTTGTGTATCAGCTGCTCGCTGATTGGTGTAGACTCGGCGTCGATCGATGCGATTATGCGTTTGTTGGTCGTTCTCGGCGAGTTGCCATCGATCGATTTCGCTAGTGTCCTGTCGATCGATGCTGATATCTGGTGTTGAGCTGCGAGTTTCCTCTGAATGGCTTTGACTTCTTTCTGTAGCCATTCTGCGTGGCTGTCTAGTCCACTGATTTTGTTGTTGAATGGAAAGTAGATGTCATCGCAGCGTTTGTCAAGTCGTTCCTCCATGGTGTCTAGAGCAGTGTAGATCTTGGATGTGATCTTGTCAACCTCTGCTGCTGTGTAAGGAAGTAACTCCACAGGTTTCTTGCCATCGATCCAAGGTCCTCGTAGCCTGTCGATCGATGCTGATTTTGCCTGCAAAAAACTTTGATTAGTAATGTTCTCAATATCCTTTTGGGCATGAAGTAATTGACTAGACAATCTGTTTAAATCTATCATGACTGTTGATATAAAGCGGTCATGCATATCCTCGTAAGTCCTCAGCCTCTCATTCATTGCTGAGACTTTGGCGTCGAGCGATGTGAAGGTACACATGTCGATCGATGTGGCTGGTTGTTGGTCCTTCTTGCGAATGGTGTCCAGATCTTGCTGTAGTAGCTCGATTTTAGTGCTTAGCCAGTCCACGTTGTTGTTGAGAGGGCAGTAAACGTCGTTTATCCTCGTGTCGATGTATGAGACTTCCCATACATCTCTTTGTTGTGTTGAACATTGCGGTTCTGCAGGGATCTGAGCTGTAGGAAGACTGACGTCGATCGATGTTGCATATGGTGCATCGATCGATGTCGAGGTCATAGCTTCCTTCTCAAGTTGCTGACGTAAACTCTCAATTTCTGTCCTCATTTCTGCCATACTTCTGAAAAGCTCATTGTAGCCTCTATCCAAAGGCTGATGTGTATCTTCTACCAATGTTTTGAGCTCTTCTCCCAGTTTCTCCTGAGCTCCACAAATACCAAACACCATCTCATCGATTTCATCTTTGGTGTAGAGTTCTGGTGCCAGTCTTGTGAGTGTGAAGGAAGTGGCATGTTCTGGAAGACAGATGTGGCTCTCTTCAAAAATAGATGCTCTTTCCAGTAATTTCCTGATGTCGTCCTTTATGACAGGTATCATCTCACCAGCTACGCCTCGTGCGTGTCCACACTCATCTCTGTAGACTCCATACTCGTCCCTTTGTTCCCAAGTGAACATTCTGGCTCTGTACATGTCAAAAGCGCGGTTCCCACATTCATACCGTCTGTCGATCGACGTTGGTTCATCTTTATCGATCGACGTTGGTGTTACCCTGTCGATCGATGTCTCCAATGTACCGTCGATCGATGCTTGCCCTTTTGGTTGGCGTGATAGATCTGGATTGATCTCTATTGTGGTGACTCCTACGTGGTTGTTAGGATCTGTTTGAATGACGTCTGGAGTGCCACATTGCTGTGAGAATAGGTTGTCGGGTCCATTGGATACTTGAAGGATGTCTGCTATGTCCTCTCTGGACACTTGTAAAATCCTTCCATCCATTGCACGTGCGCTGCCATCTGGGTCCCTGAAAATACCAAATTCATCAGGTGTTAGAAAACCGTAATCAATGTTTGCATTATCATTTAATTTAGAAATAGAAAGATTAGGGTTTAGAGTAGTATCGATCGATGTAGATACAGTTGCATCGATCGATGGCAGAGTAATTTCTGCAGAACTTGTATTCTTGAGATGATTGCTCTTCATGGATTTTTCTGTTGATGTAGAAGGAAGAGTGTTCATCTTTTTTGCTTGTGTGTTTGCTCTAATGTGTGTAGGTGGTTTCGGGGGTGCAAAACGATTTATATAGGTATCTTTAAACCTAGTTGGGGAGGGAATATTCTCCTGCTCCTGAATTTTTGCTGCGGCGCGAATATCGATCGATGTTCCAGTACGTGTGTCGATCGATGTGAGCGGTTGTTTTGCTGGACGAGGGTGGGTATCGACCGATGTGGAGTGCACAGCATCGAATGATGTTGGAAACGTGTTGGTGAACTTATGTGTTTCAAGTGTTTCATCCTGCAAAGACATTTCTATTGCACGTTCTTTCCAATAATCCTCATCGTGTTCCTCTGTATGTTCCTCATTAGGTGAAGTAATTACAGTGTCAACTGCAAAACTTTCATGGAAACCACTGTCTGCCCAACTGCCTATGGAATAATCATTCTGTCCTCTCTTGCTTGGAGGTTGGAAGGCAAAGTGTTGGTAACAATGATTAGGCAAAGAGAAATGGTCAACTGGGTGCATTACGTCGAGTGACGTGTTGTTGCGGTCATCGGTCACCGTTGACTAATTAGAATCGAACGATGGAAAGGTTGGGGGTGTCGATCGATTCCGAGTACTCTGTTTCGTACTCTGATTCATACTCTGCTCCACAATGGCATGCGCCAATGAAGCCAAGTTCTTTCCCGTAATCCACAAAATTAATGACCTTTCTCTTAGGTCGGATGGGGTCGTAGTGGATGTTTGGGTCTATGAGCGTTAGACACAATTTATTTTTGTTCATGTCACATACGGCTCCTACTGTAGCTAGGAAAGATCTTCCAAGCAGAAGTGAAGAGTTCCAGTTAAGCTCGATGTCTATGACATGAAAATCTACAGGGACAAGGGCATTACCAATCTGGACCTCCAGATCTCTTATGATTCCTCCTGATTGTTTCTCTGAAAGATCCACGAAGGTGAAGGATTCTGTTGAAGGTTTGATGGTCAAACCAAGCTGGTCTGCCATGATCCTAGGGAGGATACTAACTGATGCTCCTGTGTCACACATTGAATGGGGAAATTCAACACCATTGACTATGCATGGTATTGCAAACTTCCCAGGATCACTCTTCTTTGTCAATGTGATCATGTGTTTCATCTTCTCTCTTGTTTGATGAAACATTCTCCTAATGTCCTCCTCAGTTACCTTTGTTTCTCTGAAGAACATCCACAACCGGTGTGTGAAGTAAGCTTCATCAAAAGGTTTTTCGATTGGGATTCTGAGTACTCGTTTAGTGAAACCATCCATCTTCTTATCGTTAGCTTCCCTCTTAAGGTTTTTAGGAATCTTCTCCTTTCTTTTCCTTAACCTTCTCCCTTCAGCTTCTTGTTCTTCTTGAACTGATTCTGGTGAACTATTTAAAGGGTTGGGTTTTGGTTCGGGTCGGTTAGCTAATGGTTTAGGTGGTGGTCTGAGTGCGTTGATGTAATCATTATCGATTGAGAGTAACCGCACTCGGTATGTCAGAGGTGCCTGTCGATCGATGGGAGGTGTGTTGTGACGATCGATGTCAGACTCACTCTGTCGATCGATGGTTGGCTCAACCGATCGATCGATTTTATCATAGAAAGGGGAGGGTGAGTGAGGATACTTAGCTGCGAATTCTTCATGAGTTAGAATTCGAACTGCATTGCAATCAGTCGATTTGGCAGATGACATCGATCGATGACTGGGGTAATCCGTCCATCGATCGATGACTGGAGTAATCCGTCCATCGATCTTCATCATGGTCTGTTGATCGATGCGAGTTCATCAACATCGGTCGACACCATTGGGATCCGCCGAAACTCATGGAGCTTTCGATTTTGAAGTCTCCTTCCTCAAGCTTTTCATTTCTCACCACTTGCCAGAAATCATCATCTATGATGGCATTTACGTGGTGTTTCCCTTTGTCGGCTCCTGCCTCTCTAGCAAAAGCTTCTTGCCTCTTTATAGTCTCGCCAGTCTGAATTACTTGGGTTTCAAGTTTTCTCACCTGAGTCCCTAAGGTCTCGATTTTGGTGTTCAGATTGTTGTAGGCGGAGTCTATCTTACCGTTGAAATCCACGGTGATTTGTTGGTGTCCCAACAGTACTCGATCAAGCATCTCTTCGATCTTGCTTTCCTGAGTCTGGGGTGCTGGATTTTGGTAGTAAGAGTTCGAGTAGCTTTTGCTGTTGTTAAAGGGTTTTTGAAATTGTGAACTTTGGTTACTTCTTTGGCCATTTCCAAAGAAGTTTCTGTTTCCGCCCTGGTTTCCAAATTTCTGGATTCTGGTACCTCCGATGTAATTCACATTTTCTTCTCCTTCCGTATCTGCTACTTCTCCTTCAGCTGAACAGACTTGCTTCTTAAGAAGCTCGTGCACCACATCTAACTTAGCTCTTACTTTGTCCATCCGTTCCTTCCCGATAGAGGCTACAGACTTCTTCCGTTCAGAGTCAGTGTTTTTGGTGCTGCTGCTGTTAGCAAGGTTTTCGATAAGTCTCACAGCTTCTAACGGATTCCGAGTAGTGAAGTTTCCTTCACTCGCCGTATCAGGGCCATTTGATACTGTAAGGCGAGACCTCGGAAGAAAGTGCTTAGCAGTTGCACTTCGTTAAATCTGTGGTGTGGACAGTCTCGCTGGAAGAACCTAAATCTAATCCACGCATCTTTGAAGGACTCTCCAGCCTTCTGCGAGAATGTGGAGATTTTGTTCCGAAGTTCTTCAGCGCGCGCCTCATCGAAGAAGTTTTGTAAGAAACCATTCTTGATGTCGCTCCAGGATGTTAAAGATCCTGTGGGTTGCTGCCTAAGCCAGTGCATCGCTTCTCCATTCAGCGTGTATCTGAAGAGCTTGCACAGCAAGTAATCTTCGGGGACTCCTTCCATCCGAATAGCAGCGATTAGATCCTCGAACCGTTCCAAATAGTCCATAGGATGCTCGTGCGGTAACCCAGAGTAGAGTATCTGCGACACGAGAGTGTAGTATTGAGGCTTCAGCTCGAAATTCTGCTTCTGGATCTCTGGAAGTCGAATAGCTGATCTGTTGGAATAGTACTCATCTGGGCGATTATAGTCGGCCAGTGGTTTCGATCGAGTGTCCTCGTCTACAGGTTGAGCAGCTCCTGTAGTATCAGCATCAGGGATTACAGTTCCCTGAGCATCTATTTTCTGACCTGTTGCATTACGCAGATGACCGGCCTGGTCATACAGGTTTTCGTTCTCGTCCTGAGTTAGAATAATAATGTTTACCATTTTTGACGACACGGTATCGATCGATGTACGCGGTGTATTATCAATCGTTGTCGAACGATTGGGATCGATCGACGATGATGGTCTGGTATCGGTCGACGGTTGGTTGTGCGTATTGATCGACGACAAAGTTGTTGCGTCGAGCGATGTGGAATGTTGACCTCTACGGATTGTGCATTCCAAATGAGCAGGATCGTCTGAGAACAGCAAGTCTTTCTCCTTGTTGCTTGTGGTACCGCTGGGCATGCACATGAAAAGACAAGAAAAAGATTATTAGAAAGGGGGTAGAAAAAAGAATAAGAATCAATAAAACTTAATCTAATGGCGATCAAAGCTCCCCGGCAACGCGCCAAATTTGATACCACACAAATTACCCTAAGGAGTGTTACTCTCATCAAAAGAGGTTCAGATGTAGTACTTAGGGATCGATTCCACAAGGAGCTAGGGAACAATTAAATCCAGTGTTTATTAATTCTAAAGGTTGTAAATGTTTAAATGAAATAGCAATAGTAACAAGCAAGTAAATAATAAATGTAACTTGGTTGGAAATGATATTAGATGCAGGGCCACTATTCAGGTGCTGGAGATTATAATACCTATAGATGCCTAACTGTTGCATGCATGATATATTAGAGCTCATTCGCTTAACTCAGTGATCAGCTGTCGCATGTACCACTGGTTAACAGACTAGATCTCGTGTCTCAACGGTTAGTCTGCAGACAACGAGTGAGTGTCGATCGATGGTCTATTAAGACGTCGACCGATACACCTTTGCCAACGTCGATCGATTGTCAGTCGAGGACATCGATCGACGGGTTCTAGCCAGGCCTATGCGCGAGTATGATATGCCCTACTAAGATACTAAATTGGCGGTTAGCCCTCTCTAGCAGTCCTAATATGATAGATTGATGTCAGGATGGGATAACAAGGGTGCTTGAGTATGCAATCCTATGATCAAGTTCTAGTTAGCAAGGCTAAAAGAAGCAATGAATACAAATCTATCATGAATATCACAACGAGGCAGATCTATAGTTTGGGGCTAATCCCACAAACCTATCTAAACCCTGGATCTAACAGTTGAACTACTCAGACATAGCAAAATAATTCGTAACAATAAAGGAATAGAAACTCATAGTATAGATGAAAAGAAATGGAAACAAGGAGTTCCAATCACAAGTGAATTTCTCTCCCAAGTGAAACTTGTAACAAAACTAGGTCTAGAAAAAGCTCTCCTGCCGTCAAAACACTTAGGCAGTATATATTCTACTTGGTTTTTAAGTCTGCTGAATCCAAAATGTCGCGTCTGGTATCTCGACATCGATCGATCGTACTTGTGTACATCGATCGATATTAATCTTCATCTGTCGAGGCATTTCCTAATATCGATCGTCAGCACTGATGCGCATCGATCAATTGTTCTTCCTCTCGTCGACCTCTAAGTGGTCAGCTCGGGTGAAATGTTCTTTAAGCTCCAAAATGCTCCAAAGTCATAGCTTTACTCTGAAATGCACCTGAACCTGAAAACATACCTAGAAGTGTAGAAAACATAGAAATATATATTATAAAATACTTATATACCATGGATAATAATGGGTCAAATCCAAGGTATATCACTCGCTCTAACATCTCGCCTTGCAGGCGAGCAAGATCTCGCTCCGCTTTCTCCGCCTTGAAGCGATAGACCATGGCTTCCCTATGGCTCGCCTCAATGGCCGAGCCAAGCAAGTTGAGGCCCTGCGAAACCGGTTAACACATTACGAGTGAAAAAAGAAAACGCCTAGACAATCGCCAAAATTTTCGAAAAAAATCTAACCCCGTTGATAATGCGAGACCCTTCCGCAACGACCTTCGGCCTCCCTGATTCATTCGTAGGCGCAGGAGCATCCAAGCCCGAGGGTAGACCAGCGAAGAAATCATCGAAGTCTGGGATAGGAACCTCGCTAGAACCGCTTCCGTCGCCATAAGCAAGGTCTGGATCCCATCCCGGAAGCATAAAATCATCCATCAAAAACTCTATGTCACCAAGATCGATATACTTCCCCTTTGAAGAGTTCCACCCCGTCGCAGCGGTGGGGGCAGCATCGGGACTCTGATCGTCGGGCTCGGAGTCGTTCCCATTTTCTGCAGGATCAGGACACACAAACCTTAGCGCCTTCCGAACTCGTTTCGGCGTAAAAGAAGTCCAGAAAAATGGACCATTCCTAAGAAGATCCCTCACTTTAATGATATCCTCGGGGAACGGGGCAAGCGGGTTGATGAAGGGACGATCATTTGGCAACCTCCGGAGCAGTGGGATACAACTCTCTTCGACAGACGCAGCGTCTATACGAACAAAGAAGAAAAATTTCTTCCACGAGTTGAAGTTGGAGATGAACCTCTTAACCACCGACATGAAGCTCCGAGGGACCAGCCTTTACTTGTCCTTATCCTTAACGAGTTGTAGCCTCAAAAGCGCTTCACAGTGATCAACGAAAAGTCAGAGACCATGCTCGTAGCTCAGGATCAGGATTCTAATAAGGTGCTGAATGGCAAGGGGATTCAGCTGGCTTATCGCCACCTCGAAACTGTCCAACACTCGGACGACAATTTCGGGAATCGGGAACCAGAAGCGACAACGCACTACGAACGCTTCGTAGCAAGTAAAATAACCCTTCGGGGGGTTATCAGCGCGTTCCCCTCGACGAGGAACCCGGAACTCCACCGTGCTCGGAATGCGGTAGAACGACCGCATGATCTCGAGGAACTCGTCGGTCCTCCTGCTTGGTGCCCCTTCCTCGACTGCACGATGGGTCAGGTCCGGGAATGACTTCTCTTTGGGAGGAGTCATCGAACCGTAATGCGCAACCCACCATGCCTCATTCTCGGCGGGATCTACCGAATGAGGCACAAACTCTATCTTCGAAACAAGGAGCTCTTCATGAGCACTTGCGGACGAAGACCCTTTCCTCGCAATCTTTTTCTTACTCGACATTTTATACTCCTGTTTTGGGAAAATAGAAGGAAAGAATAGAGAGAAAGAAAGAAAGTTTTCTTAAGGGAAATCTTTGAGAAAACAAGAAAGTGAAAAAATTGTGAAGAAGTTACCTCCCTTCTTATAGGCATGAGGAATTACTATTTACTTGCAGATTTTCGGACACAAACTTCGCCCAAATACACCAATCTCGTCCGAACTCGCCATACCGCGCGTTAGAATCTCGCTGGAAATCCACGATTCTAACGGGCTGGGGGCCAACTGTTGGGGTCAAAAAACGGTCACGACGAAGTTAACGTCCAAATCTCCACAATATATAAGTATGACTCTCCGCAACATAGCTTTTCGAGATAAAGTTTCATCTCGAACTTCATTTAGATCAAACATAAACCATCGGAAACGTACCCAAACTAAGTACGGATAAGTTCAAGTATGATAATCGGAAAACAGACAAACCAAGCTCGGTCATTGCGCAACTACCGCACATGCACGCTGTTTGGTCGCTACGTAGCGACTGGGCTCAAGCCAAAGCTCGGTCGCTACATAGCGGCCGAGCTCTTCTGAAACGTCGATACGACACCAGTCCATGCATTCTCGTCAAACCTTCGATGCTATCTCCCGAAGACCGTTGCAAACTCGGTTCATGTTTTCCGCTATTCTAAATCATCGATCAAACTTTGCGGATTAAAATCCCGGAAAGTTCGTTCTTAATCGAAAGAAGTCGCAGTAAACGCTTCGAGTCGGAAGATGGCCCAAAGGGACCTAAAACACGACTCGAGGCCCACCCTACGATCTCTTAACCAATAGCCCATAAACCGTAGCACGGTTTACGCTTGGCGCGCACGGAAGGATAAATGTCAAGTTTCCGCGGATAAATACGAAATTTTGAGGATAATTACAAAGATCAGAAAAAATGGAATATCTCCATTTTATGCTATGATGGCTTAAGGGCAGAAGAGTAAATGCATAAACCGACCTTGGAGCGAGTATATAAAGAGTCTTAGGCGAGAGGCATGGAAGAGAACTTTTTCAGAGCAAACTTAGCACTTAGAGCAATTTAGGCAACTTTCCGTTTTTGTTATTTCGAGCTGCTACTCAACTAGGTTACTGCCGTCTTAGGGTTTTAGAACTAGGAATCTCGCCGACAGCTCTCGTAGCCCAATCTCTTACCTTGTTGTAACGCTCAAACGCGGATTCGGAAGAAGATCTATTTTGCTATCTTTTCGATTTCTTATATTTTATCGTTGTCATTCTCGTGTTCTGATTGCTGGACGTGTGGTATTAGCAGATATCCGGGACCTCTGGGAAATTAGGGTTTTCCTAGTTTCCTTATTTAAACGGAAATCAACAGTGTGAATTTCGGTTCCCACAAACATGCTGATATGTGTACTGGTGGACAGCCACGGACGTCCTGTGTGTGCTGACGGACACATACGGACACACACGGAGAGCCACGGACATCCTGTGTGTGCTGGCGGACACTCATGGACGTCCTGTGTGTACTGAACAGACAGCCCACGTGGGCCAAAATCACCCGAACAGTCCACGGGAAGGGTCAGTGTGCTGAGTCCAAGGACCAACGTGCTGATATGTGTATCGATGGACAACCACAAACGTCCTGTGTGTGCTGACGGACACACACGGACAGCCACGGACGTCCTGTGTGTGCTGATGGACACACACGGACAGCCACGGACGTCCTGTGTGTGCTGACGGACACACACAGACGTCATGTGTGTGCTGACGGACACACACAAACATTCTGTGTGTGCTGACGGACACCCACGGACGTCCTGTGTGTACTGAACAGACAGCCCACGTGGGCCAAAATCACTCGAACAGTCCACGGGAAGGGCCCGGGTGCTGAGTCCAAGGACCAGCGTGCTGATATGTGTACTGATGGACAGCCACGGACTTCCGGTGTGTGCTGACGGACACACACGGACAGCCACAGACGTCCTGTGTGTGCTGACGAACAGCCACGGACGTCCTGTTTGTGCTGGCGGACACCCACGGACGTCCTGTGTGTACTGAACAGACAGCCCACGTGGGCCAAAACCACCCGAACAGTCGACGGGAAGGGCCAGCGTGCTGAGTCCAAGGACCAGCGTGCTGATATGTGTACTGATGGACAGCCACAGACGTCCTGTGTGTGCTGACGGACACACACGGACAGTCAGGGACGTCCTGTGTGTACTGACGGACACACACGGACAGTCACGGACGTCATGTGTGTGCTGACAGACACCCACGGACGTCCTGTGTGTATTGAACAGACAGCCCACGTGGGCCAAAATTCACCCAAACAGTCCACGGGAAAGGCCAGCGTGCTGAGTCCAAGGACCAACGTGCTAATCTGTGTACTGATGGACAGCCACGGTCGTCCTGTGTCTGCTGATGGACACAGACAGACACACACGGAGAGCCACAGACGTCCTCTGTGTGCTGGCGGACACCCACAGACGTCCTGTGTGTACTGAACAGACAGCCCACGTGGGCCAAAATCACCCGAACAGTCCACGGGAAGGGTCAGCGTGCTGAGTCCAAGGACCAACGTGCTGATATGTGTACTGATGGACACCCATGGACGTCCTGTGTGTGCTGACGGACACACACAGACACACACGGACAGCCACGGACGTCCTGTGTGTGCTGACGGACACCCACGGACGTCCTGTGTGTGCTGACGGACAGCCACGGACGTCCTGTGTGTACTGAACCGACAGACACGTGGGCCAAAAATCACCCGTACGGGCCAGCGTGCTGAGTCCAAGGACCAGCGTGCTGATATGTGTACTGATGGACAACCATGGACGTCCTGTGTGTGCTGACGGACACCCACAGATGTCCTGTGTGTGCTGACGGACACACACGGACGCCATGTGACGGCACTGGTGAAGGAGCAGACAGCCACGAAGAGCCACGGACGTCCTGTGTGTGCTGGCGGACACCCAGCGTGCTGTGTGTGTGTACTGAACAGACAGCCACGTGGGCCAAAATCACTGAACAGTCCACGGGAAGGGCCAGCGTGCTGAGTCCAAGACCAGCGTGCTGATATGTGTACTGATGGACAGCCACGGACGTCCTGTGTGTGACGGACACACACGGACACACACGGACAGCCACAGACATCCTGTGTGTGCTGACGGACAGCCACGGACGTCCTGTGTGTGCTGGCGGACACACATGGCCCTGAACAGAAAACCCACGTGGGCCAAAATCACCCGAACAGTCGACGGGAAGGGCCAGCGTGCTGAGTCCAAGGACCAGCGTGCTGATATGTGTACTGATGGACAGCCACAGACGTCCTGTGTGTTGACGGACACACAGGACACACACGGACTCACACGGACAGTCCACAGACATCCTGTGTGTGCTGACGGACAGCCACGGACGTCCTGTGTGTGCTGACGGACACCCACACGTGGGACGTCCTGTGTGTACTGAACAGACAACCACGTGGGCCAAAATCACCCGAACAGTCGACGGGAAGGGCCAGCGTGCTGAGTCCAAGGACCACGTGCTGATATGTGTACTGATGGACAGCCACAGACGTCCTGTGTGTGCTGACGGACACACAGGACGGACAGTCACGGACGTCCTGTGTGTACTGCCGGACACGGCACGGACTGTCACGGACGTCATGTGTGTGTGCTGACGGACACCCACAGACGTCCTGTGTGTACTGAACAGACAGCCCACGTGGGCCAAAATTCACCCAAACAGTCCACGGGAAAGGCAACATCGTGCTGAGTCCAAGGACCAACGTGCTAATCTGTGTACTGATGGACAGCCACGGACGTCCTGTGTCTGCTGGTGGACACACACGGACACACACGGACAAACACAGACGGAGCCCAGACGTCCTCTGTGTGCTGGCGGACACCCACAGGACGTCCTGTGTTTGTGTGTGCACTACCAACAGAAGCCCACGTGGGCCAAAATCAACACCAGCCGAAACAGTCCACGGGGAAGGGTCGCATCTATGCTGTAGTGAGGACATCCAAGGACAACACCACTGGCGGTGTTATGTGGACACTGAAACATCGGAACGAAACCACCTGGGCTGACGTCCTGTGTGTTACACAGGACGGAAGAACCACGGTGGGGGCAGTACACACACGGACAGCCACGGACGTCCTGTGTGGGTGCACGAACAGACAGGACACCGCGCTGACGTCCGTGTGGTGGTGCGAAGACGGGGGACAACACCACGTGACGTGCCGTAGTGTACTGAACCGAGAGAGACACGTCAGGGTGGACACCAAAAACAATCACAGCCGAAAAGGACAGCAAAGGTGGCAACACATCCACGAAATGGAGAGGGCCACTGCGTCTGAGAGACCAAAACACCAGCGTGGCGTGCTATGGTGTACTGAGTGGACAAGACCACAGACGTCCTGTTGATGTGCTGACGGACACACCCGAACGAGACGTCCTGTGGTGTGGGGGGTGCAAATCGACAGACAACACACGTGAGGCAGCCATGGAAAACGTCCAGTGTGTGCTGACGGACAGCCACGAAGAGCCTGGACGTCCTAGGTGGATGCTTGGCGGACACCCACGACGTCCTGTGTGTACTGAACAGGACAGCCCCACGTGGACACGAACAAATCACCCAAAACAGTCCAGGGAAAGGGCTATGTGGAATGCTGAGTCCAAGGGATGCCAAACAGGGACCACGTTGCTGTCTTGGTGGTACATGATGGAGCCGCCACAGACTTCCTGTTGTTTGCTGACGGACTGACAGACAACGGGACACAAAACAGGACCGAGGCCGGAGGAGCCGATGCGGATCCTGTGTGCTGGCGGGACAACCCAACAGACGTCCTGTGGTGTACGCTGACGAAGGACAGCTCACTGGGCCAAAGATCACCCAAACAGTCCACGGAAGGTGTCAGCGGTGCTGAGTCACAGGACCAATGTGCGACATATGTGTTATGATGGGGGACACACACGGAGCTACGTTAAAGCTGACGGACACACACAGACTGTGTGCTAAGGACGGAACACGCACGACACGGGGACACACAAGGAAAGCGGTCCACACCACGTGGTCATATTGTGTACTGACAATCAGACAGTCCTCAGAAGGGACAGCGTGTTCTGAAGGGAAGGAAGGGATCCAAAAGCAACCAACGTGCTGATATGTGTGATACTGATGGACAGCCACAGACAATCTCTGTGTTACTGTGCTGGCCGAGGTGGCCACACAACGGACGACAGACGGACGAGAGGAAGTCCTGTCCACAAAGGGCGGGGAGGACGTCGTGTTGTGATGGGTACTGAGAGACGGACACACACGGAGCTGGTGGAGCATGTGGGTGGTGGACGTGAAAGGACACCCGGCACAGATGTCACTGTGGTGGTGCGTGCGAGGGAAAACAAGACACGACAACACCGGGAATGAGACCACGGACATCCTGTGTGTTTGCTGACGGACACCGACGGCACAGAAAGCCACGGACGTCTTGTATGTGTGATCATGGCGAACACAGACACCACGCGAGACGTCCTTGTGTGTACTGAACAGAGAGCCCACGTGGGCAAAAAAGACACCCAAAAAGTCCACGGAAAGGCCAGACATGCGTCCTGTGTACCACGGACCAACAGCATGCGTGAAACTGAAAAGTCCAATGGAGGACAGCCACAGACGACCTGCTGTCTGCGTGTGATGGACAGCCACAGACAGTCCTGTGTCACACGGACAGACACACACACACACACGGATGGCCACAGACGTCCTGTGTGTGCTGGCGGACACCCACAGACGTCATGTGTGTACTGAACAGACAGCCCACGTGGGCCAAAATCACCCGAACAGTCCACGGGACGGGTTAGCGTGCTGAGTCCAAGGACCAACGTGCTGATATGTGTACTGATGGACAGCCATGGACGTCCTGTGTGTGCTGACGGACACACACAGACACACACGGACAGCCACGGACGTCCTGTGTGTGCTGACGGACACCCACGGATGTCCTGTGTGTGCTGACGGACACCCACGGACGTCCTGTGTGTACTAAATAGACAGCCCACATGGGCCTAGATAACCCGAACAGTCCACGGGAAGGGCCAGCGTGCTGAGTCCAAGGACCAGCGTGCTGATATGTGTACTGATGGAAAGCCACGGACGTCCTGTGTGTGCTGACAGACACACACGGACGTCCTGTGTGTGCTGACGGACACCCACGGACGTCCTGTGTGTGCTGACGGACACACACAGACAGCCATGGATGTCCTGTGTGTGCTGACGGACAGCCACAGACGTCTTGTGTGTGCTGGCGGACACCCACGGACGTCCTGTGTGTACTGAACAGACAGCCCACGTGGGCCAAAAATCACCCAAACAGTCCATTGGAAGGGCTAGTGTGCTGAGTCCAAGGACCAACGTGCTGATATGTGTACTGATGGACATCCACTGACGTCCTGTGTTTGCTGACGGACAGACACAGACACACACGGAGAGCCAGGGATGTCCTGTGTGCTGACATTGGAAACATGATGGGAATTAAGCACGACGGGAAGTAAGCACGACGGGAAGCAAGCACGACGAGATTGAAGCACGACGGGAAAACCCGAAATTAGACTAAAACCCTAATTTCGGTATTATGCAAGTCTTTGATGAAGCCGAAGAATCGGGAAATATTTACCGCCAAGGTCAGACTTCAGATTGGAGTTTATTAAAAATATTAAACTCATCTGAATGGGAGAAGAAAAATATTCGGAATTAATCGCCGGTCAGAAATTTACCGGAAGGACCGAAATCAGGCCAATGGACCGAGAAGCTCGAGGTGGCTTGTTGCATGGGTTCAGAACGTGGTGTCAACTGTCCAGCAAGATGAGTGTCTACAGAAGCTCGAGGTGTCGACATGCATGTAAGCTGCACATGCAGCTTGACATGTAGAAGCACGAGGTGGATCGACCAAGCACGAGGTGTCTCCGCGCATGCAACCAAAGCATGCGGCCAGCCATGTGTGTGATGTGTGGCGCCTTGCATGAGCTCCAGTCATGCAGCCTGACATCTGGGAGGAGTGGTGGCGTCCTGCATGTGTCCTGGACATGCATCCAGCCATGTGGAGCACGAGGTGTCGCCGTGCATGCGTCCGAAGCCATGCGGAGCGACACACGGGCTGCCACCAACCTGAAGCTGATTGGTTGGTGTCTCCTATAAATACCGCACGACCCCTGCTCATTTCTTCACATCCAGACCTGTCCAAAGCCATTTCAAAACGTGAGAGAAAAGTAGAAAAAGAAAGCAAGTGATTCCGAGCTATTTCGAGAGTTTTAGAGAGTTTTCGAGATCAGTTCTCTATTGATTTCGAGTTATCGCCTTGGGAAGGTTCTGTCCAACTGAAGGCCAATCAAATGAAGATCAGCTCAGATGGGAATCAAGTCAACGTGGCCAGAGAGAAAGAGAGAGAGAAAGAAAGTGTTCGATCTAGAGTTTGATCGATTCTGAAGACCGAGAAGGCCAGTTCCGTCCAATCGTCGATTCTTTACGATTGTGACGCGGAAGCTCTGTCCAATTCAATCCGTCCAAGCCAGTCATATTCTCCTACAATTAAGTGAGGTACTGTCCAAAATTAGTTCAGTTCCATGGGTTCAGATCAGTCGAAGTTCTACTCAATACTGCACCGGGAAGTCGAAGAACTGTCCAGAAGCTAATGGAGGTTCTGTCCGAGTCCAGATCAGCCTATCGACGCCTTTCAGTTTCTTCATGGTGAAGCCGAGGTTGTTTCCAAGACAAGATCAGTCCAGTCCAGTCCAGTCAAGGCGTCCCTTGGGTTTTGGCCATGTCCTCTTTGATCAACCAGCTGCTTCTCGCCTAGAACACTGTGAGTTGGTTTGTTTGAATTCCACTTGGAATTTAGGGTAGATCGAGTCTGCATATAGATTAGAATGATCACGCTATTGAATGGTAGAGTCCTTAGGGTTATTTTATTTATGGAACCGGACTCAGTTTAGCAAGGGCTAAGCTGAGATGAATGGAATTAAGACTGAGTTGATAACCTGATTAGGACTAAGAATAGGATGCATCATGTTTTCTATTCTTGTGTGTTGATATGGTTGAGTGCAGGTTCCCGTTATCTTTAAAGATAGTTTCTCAGCGGGAGGCTGGACTATCTGGGTAACGGTTTGATTGAGTTATTTAGTATTGATATTATTGTTTAGTAGTTAGTACTAAGGGTCTTAGGCCATATAGGCCGGACTACTGGTACTATTGGTTTGTGTTGTAGAGTCGAGTGTCTAGCCTTAGGTTAGGTTCTAGATTGAGTTTGTGTTGTGTGAGTGATGCCGACAGTATGTGCGTAACCCGCCCATACTAGGCTTGTTTGGGGTTGATTAGTGTTTCCTCGCCCTCGTATTCAGCGGGTTCAAGGAAACCCCTTATTCGCTGGATCGGGAAGACTCAGAGAGACGGGATCATGGCCTATGGCTGAGTGATTACACGACGGTGTAATGTGGCAGTGACCCGAACGACTGTGGGCTGTCGCGCGGTGACCCGAAGGACTGTGGGCCGCGGTCGGTTGAAAGTTCCTTCTTCTGGCCTTTGTGGTAGGAAGATAGGATATTGCCGATAGAGAGGATGAACACTAAGTCACCATTTCCCGGGGTAGTGTGTTGTGTTTAGAGTGTCGTAGAGGGTTATGGAACCCTCGAGTTAGCGTAACACCGATATACGGTGTTACGAGTTAGATCGAGTCGTAGTTACTCATAGTCTTATTATTGTGATTGTGTTTGTGGTTGATTGATTTGCTTGCAGGTTCTGACATTAAGTCCTAAGTCTGGCTTAGGTACCGGATTAGGCTTGGTGTGTATTTGGTTATTGTAGGCCTGACGTTGGCCTGTATGTGTTTGAGGGATTGCTTGTGAAGGGTGGTGGATATTAAAGCTATGCGGTATCATTGGTTGGCCGATCATGTTCTTGTTTGATTGTTGGTCGATCGACTAGTGATACTTGTATAGTCTAAGTGTCTAACACTACATGAGTACTGAACTCAGGCGTATATATGGTTAACTAGGGATTGGTTGTTGACTTGTTTTTATGCAGGTTCCCGTTACTTGAAGCTAGATCATGGCAGGAGGCCAAGTCTAACTTAGTAACGGTTTGCTTAGCCTTAGCTTTTATTGCATGCTAGGGCTAGATTGATTGTTATTTTGTGTTGTCTGGGTTAGAGACTAGGTTGCGGGTAGAGGCCGCCAGCTCACTGAGTAACATTAGGTTACTCATCCAACTCCGTTGTCCTTTTTGCAGGTCGCTTTAGGTAAGGATGATCGGATAGCTTGGTGCTGGACGTTAGGACCGCCGGTGTAGATTTTCATGCCTTTTGTAAACGGTATTGTGGATTTGTGTTTAGTTGACTCGATTTGGCATTAGGCCGGGACCGGTCTTGAATTATATCAATGTATGGATATTTCTCGAATCAATAAAGTAATTGTTTTATATGCGCTTCATGAGTACTCTGATATTTGACTAGTCCGGTCTAACACAACGTTAGGTCGTAGTACGGGTTGAAAAGCCTTAGCCTCGATCTAACGGAAAACGCTAACTCTAGGTACGGGTTGCAAAGCCTTATGCCTTGACGCAGCGGGACGAGTTAGTGGATGAACTGGTCTAGGTCGTGGAGTAAAGTTTGTGACTCTGACCGGATTAACCCTAGCCCGCCACGTAGCGCTTCCGGACCATGGTGTTGGGTTGGACGGTCAGTCATGTTCTTGGTTGATTGTTAGCTGGCCGGTTGGCCTTTCATCTCCAACCCTTGGTGTGGGTCGTCCGTCGGTCATGTTCTTGTTTGATTGTTGGCCGGTGGGTCGACCTATGCTTAGGACGGTTCGGGGGTGTTACAGAGGTGGTATCAGAGCATGGTTTCGTCCATGCTTCCGGAACTCATGATTTAATCGGTTTTAAATATTTATCGAGTCAAAATGAGTCACAAAAGGCATTAGGGAAACCGGTCACGTCCAGCGATAGGATTTGTGGTTTTAGGAAATTAGGATTGAGATAGTGGAATGTAGAACTGTTAGGTTGCTTGGGTAGAACTGTTAGGTTGCTGGTTAGAATTGCGGTTAGGTTGCATTGTTAGTATTTTCTAGGTTAGTAGATTATTTGATTAATTGTCTACTAACTTGCATGTTAAGTGTTCTTTTGAGTTGCAGCGAGTAAGTATGTTTGTTGATCGGAACTTAAAGGGATGAAAACCTTAAAGTGGAGGGAGTTCGAGGCCAAACCCAAACCCGAAGCGAAAGAGTGGAGGCAGATTCAGAGAACTGGACAGTGGTATGGACTGGACAGATGGGAGGAAACAAAACTTCGTTGGGAAAGGACTTCATCAGTAGTTGGGGAAACAAAGATCGAGAAAATGGTTGGACTAATCAGGAACGAGCATGGACAAGATCGTATCAGGGCAATGAGTATGTTATGGCAGAGTAAAAGAAAGAGGATGACTTAGTGATCATAAAAGTGAAGAGATATGAAGACAATTGTGGAGGCCTTGAAGAGGACACTCAAGGAACCGAGGTGGACAGAGTAAAGAGGTTATGGAGACGAGGGGAGAATGTTGTGAAGACAAGCAATTGCGCAACTAAGAATTCGAGGACGAATTCTATTAAGGAGGGGAGAATGTAGAAACCCGTTAAAAAAAAAAAAAAAAAAGAAAGAAAAGAGTGGTCGAGTATCTTTGTGGTGGTCGAGTCGCATGCGATATGGATCGATCAAGAAGCTTTGAAGTACGAGGTGGGCAAAGAACTGATCGTGAGTGAACTATGAGTCAAATAAGTTGCTCGACCATAGTTAGAAGATGTCTTAGATTGATGAGACGGACGTTTTCGAAGCATAACATTTTTGGAAGCACGACGGTTTAGAAGCTCAACATTTTGGAAGAATGACGTTTCTTCAGCATGAAGTTTTCTGCGAAACTTCGTATCAGCGGAATATTAATTCGAAGAAATTGGAAACATGATGGGAATTAAGCACGACGGGAAGTAAGCACGGCGGGAAGCAAGCACGACGAGATTGAAGCACGACGGGAAAACCCGAAATTAGACTAAAACCCTAATTTCGGTATTATGCAAGTCTTTGATGAAGCCGAAGGATCGGGAAATATTTACCGCCAAGGTCAGACTTCAGATTGGAGTTTATTAAAGTTATTAAACTCATCTGAATGGGAGAAGAAAAATATTCGGGATTAATCGCCGGTCAGAAATGTACCGGAAGGACCGAAATCAGGCCAATGGACCGAGAAGCTCGAGGTGGCTTGTTGCATGGGTTCAGAACGTGGTGTCAACTGTCCAGCAAGATGAGTGTCTACAGAAGCTTGAGGTGTCGACATGCATGTAAGCTGCACATGCAGCTTGACATGTAGAAGCACGAGGTGGATCGACCAAGCACGAGGTGTCTCCGCGCATGCAACCAAAGCATGCGGCCAGCCATGTGTGTGATGTGTGGCGCCTTGAATGAGCTCCAGTCATGCAGCCTGACATCTGGGAGGAGTGGTGGCGTCCTGCATGTGTCCTGGACATGCAGCCATGTGGAGCACGAGGTGGATCGGCCAAGCACGAGATGTCGTGACGCATGCAACTGAAGCATGCTGATCGACATGTGTGAGGATGTGTGGCGCCTTGCATGAGCTCCAGTCATGCAGCCTGACATCTGGGAGGAGTGGTGGCGTCCTGCATGTGTCCTGGACATGCAGCCAGCCATGTGGAGCACGAGGTGTCGCCGTGCATGCGTCCGAAGCCATGCGGAGCGACACACGGGCTGCCACCAACCTGAAGCTGATTGGCTGGTGTCTCCTATAAATACCCCACGACCCCTGCTCATTTCTTCACATCCAGACCTGTCCAAAGCCATTTCAAAACGTGAGAGAAAAGTAGAAAAAGAAAGCAAGTGATTCCGAGCTATTTCGAGAGTTTTAGAGAGTTTTCGAGATCAGTTCTCTATTGATTTCGAGTTATCACCTTGGGAAGGTTCTGTCCAACTGAAGGCCAATCAAATGAAGATCAGCTCAGATGGGAATCAAGTCAACGTGGCCAGAGAGAAAGAGAGAGAGAAAGAAAGTGTTCGATCTAGAGTTTGATCGATTCTGAAGACCGAGAAGGCCAGTTCCGTCCAATCGTCGATTCTTTACGATTGTGACGCGGAAGCTCTGTCCAATTCAATCCGTCCAAGCCAGTCATATTCTCCTACAATTAAGTGAGGTACTGTCCAAAATTAGTTCAGTTCCATGGGTTCAGATCAGTCGAAGTTCTACTCAATACTGCACGGGAAGTCGAAGAACTGTCCAGAAGCTAATGGAGGTTCTGTCCGAGTCCAGATCAGCCTATCGACGCCTTTCAGTTTCTTCATGGTGAAGCCGAGGTTGTTTCCAAGAAAGATCAGTCCAGTCCAGTCCAGTCAAGGCGTCCCTTGGGTTTTGGCCATGTCCTCTCCGATCAACCAGCTGCTTCTCGCCTAGAACACTGTGAGTTGGTTTGTTTGAATTCCACTTGGAATTTAGGGTAGATCGAGTCTGCATATAGATTAGAATGATCACGCTATTGAATGGTAGAGTCCTTAGGGTTATTTTATTTATGGAACCGGACTCAGTTTAGCAAGGGCTAAGCTGAGATGAATGGAATTAAGACTGAGTTGATAACCTGATTAGGACTAAGAATAGGATGCATCCTGTTTTCTATTCTTGTGTGTTGATATGGTTGAGTGCAGGTTCCCGTTATCTTTAAAGATAGTTTCTCAGCGGGAGGCTGGACTATCTGGGTAACGGTTTTATTGAGTTATTTAGTATTGATATTATTGTTTAGTAGTTAGTACTAAGTGTTTCCTCGCCCT
>NW_026014637.1:235000-240000 GCF_020379485.1 Brassica napus
TCTTTATGGCCTTCACACCACCATGGGTCTTGGATTGGGAATCCGACCAACTCTCTGTATTTTTCTCTGGATTCTTTGTGTTTCAGGGTGTAGAAGGAAGCCCTGCCGTGTCTGCAAAGGCACGGACTTGCCTTCCTTATATAGGAGAAGGGGTGGTTACTTCTTAACCATTGCATCCCTTCGGTATCATTTCTGGCCATTGATTTAATCAATGGTACAGATTGCACCCTTTCGCCTATGGCAGTTACCACACGCCCTGGAACTGCCAAACCACTCCTGGACATGTCCAAAACTATCCCACACGGACTGCCCATGCCCCTGGCTCAATCCCAAGAGCCCACCAGCCCATCGGCACACACGGGTCACCCACATGGCCCGGCCACTGTCCAGACCCGGCCCAACTGCCCAACACCTGAACACTCAGTCCAGCTGAGTTGAGCTGAGTTGAGCTGAACCCCAGCTGATCCAGCTGAGTGAGCTAGACCATCCAGCTCAGGGAGCTGACCTACACTTCAGTGAGCTACACCGAGCTGCACTACACTTCACCTAGCTGGTCGAGCTTGCTTACTGCATCGCCTAGCTGTTATACACTGTGTCCAGCTTGCTTTCTTTTTCTTCTTCAATCCTTTTAAGTCCTTTGGTCAATTTCCAGACCTAGACTTAGTTTTCCCATGATCCATTCTGATCACTCACTTCATCGAGCTTCACCTGGATCTCGTCCAGCTACCAGCTCGCTTGTCCACCTCCTTTGAGCTTGCATCTGCCTTATTTTGGTTAGGTTCCAGCTTCCTGATTCCCTTAACCACGTTTTGGACCATGACACGCTCGTCCTTAGGTCATGTGCCTGACTGGTGCGTTTCCTTGCACCGCAGTCCGTCCGGACGATCCTATCCAGGATCGGGGACATGACAAGTCTCCCCCACTTACGAAGGATTCGTCCTCGAATCCAGTGGTGTTAACCTCTTGTCTCATGACAAAGGTTCCATCCGAACTCCTTTGTACCTGGAACATGGAGCATGCTCGATTGGTTCTTTCTAACCAATTCGTTGCATCTCCCATCTTGTTCCTTCTCACTGACCAGCATAACCAGCACCTGACGCACACAAGTGGGAAGAGAAACGGCTCAGATCAGATCAGAACATAATCAGCTCAATTCGGTTCTAAACAAGATCAAATTAGTTCGGTTTAATTCCCATAATTCTTATCAGTTCGTCTACTGGTTCTGTGAGACTGATTAAATCATAAACCAACCAAGACTGAAGAGAACAAGACCTTAGACAACTGATCCTGACAGGTTAACCAACATACAGCAATTGGTTCTCATCAAAACATGGCTGAATCAAGAAGCTGAAGCTTACCGGTTTTACTCAACTAATTAAACTTGACTGGTTGTCTCTCTTCAAGCTAACCACGAATTAACCTGATCAACACCACAAGAATCAATGGTTGGATTTATTCATAAATTATCTCCAGTGTAGGCAAACCAACAAAACTTCTCACAGAAACTGATCCACAACCATCTTACCGATCAAAATCAAAGGCTGAAGAACATGGGTGATTCTCTACTTCAGGACGCCAAATCTTCAGCTCTTAAACACTCCAAAACTCACTGATTAAATTCACAGAAGGGTGAGAAAGGGTCGTCCATGCTCACTTCTCTTCTCTGATTTTTTTTCTGAATTTTTGCATGAGTTTTTCTCACAGATTTTTCTCTTTTCTTTCTCTCTTTCTCTCTGAAATTTTCTCTGGTTTTTCTTGTGCAACAGGACGTCCAGAAGAGAGAAGAAGGTATTTTATAGCATGAGGGGTTGCTTCAGCTGAGGGTTTACTTAAACCAAAGCAAGTTGCTGTCTGAAGAAAGATTATTTTGTTTTTATTAAACCAGAACCAGCTTGTGACTTTCATGTGACTTTAGTGAAGCAAGCAAGCAGGTAGGTGCAGCTCATGTGACTGATTTACTGAGAAAGCAAGCAGAATAGCTGGTGAAGGTATTAGACTGGTCGGAATTTAGTTAAGAAACTTAACGACAATTTCAGACAGTTTTCGACTAAAATTTCTCATCCTTCGAATCTCATCTTACTTTCAACTAAGCTTGCCTAGATTAAATAAAATTCGACCAACATTATTAACACTCTACCAGAACTATCAATGAGAGGCCTTTCGACAGCTCCGGACACACACGGACACACACGGACAGCTCCGGACATCCTGTGTGTCTGGCGGACACCCACGGACACACACGGACACACAAGTCTTTGCGTATGTTCACAGGCTCCAGATAAGGCTTTGGGTGTTGTCAACAATGATCAAAACCGTTCAGAGGGTCGTTCTCAACTTCCCCCTTGATCTGCCCCAAAACTGTCTCTTTATGGCCTTCACACCACCATGGGTCTTGGATTGGGAATCTGACCAACTCTCTGTATTTTTCTCTGGATTCTTTGTGTTGCAGGGTGTAGAAGGAAGCCCTGGCGTGCCTGCAAAGGCACGGACTTGCCTTCCTTATATAGGAGAAGGGGTGGTTACTTCTTAACCATTGCATCCCTTCGGTATCATTTCTGGCCATTGATTTAATCAATGGTACAGATTTCACCCAAGTCATGCAGATTATTTAACTATCAACCTATTCAGATAGAAGGTCAGTTTCAAGTAATGAATCAAGAAAGTCGATGGAGATAATTTTTGTTGGACGTTTCATCAGATCAAGACCGAGGACCCTGAGTTGTTTTGGTTTTGGCTAGAAAGGAGAGTAAGGTGATGATTGTTCAAGTATATAAAATCCTCGATCGCTTACGTCATTTGCGCTTCGGTGGTGCCAGTAATGAGTACAGAGGTTATCCTACCATGGCCCATGAAGGTACCCGATCTTTTTACCTATACCTAGGGTACCGCTTGTTAAACTTGTTCGCTTTCCTTACCATTAGTCACTAACTAAGTGTTTGGCTATTTGGGTAGAGCCTACACTTTATAGTTGCCTGGACCGTCAAAACCTCTGAAAAGGTCCAATCACAGGTTTGCTTCTTATCCCATTGCGTGTTGTGTGCATTTTAAAAATTTATGAATGATTAAATAAATTAGTGAAGGAGTGATCAAGGTGTCGTATGAGACCTTGCCTATGGACGGAATTTTCCGCCCATATTGTGTTTGATGCGGGAACAACACATGGATGTAGTTTTCGGGTAGTGTAATTGTTTTAGGAAGGATTCACTTTAGTGAATTCAGGTACACTGTTCTTATTCGTGGAAGTACTGGCTGCCATTTAGAGTTATGGTATGCCTTCGTATCCCATCCCCATTCCTTAGTACTTCCATTAGAGCGGTTTGTTTCTATCTAGAGTGAGATTGGCTATCTAGTTACCGAGCTCAATTAGGATATTAAGGAAAGAAGTCTTTTGAAGAGGACCAGTTATTGTTGGCCTACAATGGTAGATTACTAAGTGTTCGAGTATCACTCAAATCAATCTGGCGTGTTGAAGAATTTTTGGAAAAAAGGTGAAGAAGTGTACTCTAGTAACTTGATCGTTTAAAAAGTAGAAGATGAAAAGGAGCATAGTAGAAGACATTCTGATAAACAGGAAAGAAGAAGATGTGGTTAAGGCATTGAAAGGATGGTCGACATCTAAAAGTAACATGTTCAGTATTCTTGTTGAACCTGGATTCGCTGCAATAGCCTAGGGATCTCACCAAGTGGTTCTTGCCGAGTTCTAGTAGTAGTTAGAAGATTATGAAGAGCATCTCAGATAGATCAGAAGTTTAAAGAATATTGTAAGTGAAATCATTCTTGGAATGGGTGAGTGTGTTTATTTGAGAGTAGCACCCCTGGTCCGAATCATGTTGGCGTGATTGATTGTGCATGTTCTTCTTTGATTGTTGCACGGTTAATCAAGTTGACATTGACCAGACTGAAGATGTTACCTTCACGTATGGCACATCACCTGACGTTCCATATTTCCATGTTATTGAACTGGAGGAAAGCAGATAGAAAGGTTTCAGAAGTAATGGTATTCAGAGATTCAACGATGTCAAAGGAAGTATGTAGACCGCAGTATATGAAAGTTATGTACAATGAAGAATTGGTTTTTGTGAAAGTGTTTGCTCAGAAAAGAAAGAATTGTTTTAGAAAAGTTGGGGAAATCCGCAAATCTGTTATTTGGTATGTACCGAGTTGTTCAGAGTTGAAATGGTTATCGGTTGATCGGAACTTCTTTTAGTTATGCTATTGGTTAGCCGATTTTGCGTAATCTCACACCCAGTATGATAGAACTGCTGAGACCAGAAAACTTGTAACCCTGCAATAGAACTGCTTAATTGCATATCTATTAAGTTTTACCAATTTCAAGGTTGGTAATATTAGATTTTAGAATCAAGCAATCTAGCAACCTAACTCTCATTCAAAATAATATTAAACTTTCAATCTTTAAGGTTTCAAGTTTTCAAGGCCTTTAGGATTTTAAAATTCGAGATTTAGGGTTTTAGTTTAAACAAGATTCAGATTCAAGTTTTAAAAACAATCCTAATCATAGCTCCAGGCGATCAATCAAAATACTCAAGTTTCAAATTGAAATTAAAAAAAAACGATTTTCCAAAATTAGTGTTTTAGGGGATTTCAAAACTTTTATCTTTGATCAATGGGATTTGATTTGAGATTCAAAAACCTTAAAGGTTCTGATTTTAATTGATCAATGGATCAATCTCGTTTTTAGGTTTTAGATCGAACTTATACAGCTTCGATTTACTCATAGGGGATTGATCTATTAACCTATGGCTTTTAGTTTTAGAGATTATATTTTAAGGTTTCAATCTTTACAAAACAACCAGATTCGATTCTTGTTTTCAGATTTCGAATTACCTTTATTTTGTAGGGTTGAACCGGACCACCAAGTGAGCTGATGAACCTCTATCTTCACGCGGACGGACGCTGCCTCTTATCGGGTCGCGAGTTGGAGTACGGACGCGAGCTGTCTGGAACGGTCATGCGTCTGGTCGCGGATGTGCTGAGGATGT
>NW_026014637.1:247500-325000 GCF_020379485.1 Brassica napus
ATGATTCTAACTCCACGTTTATAGCTTCTTTCCATTTGATCCAATCTGATCTTTGCATGCATTCTTGTATGGACGTGGGTTCTAGATCCTCATCTATATTCATGATCTCAAGTGCTACCTTGTATGCAAATATATCATCGACGTCGATATCTTTTCTGTTCCATTGTGTTCCAGACATAATATAGTTTATAGAGATCTCTTGATTGTCCGGTCCTGGCGTCCCATGAAGTTCGGTGTCCCGAACCCCATAATTTGGAACGGCCGGATCATTTGGTGTGGCCGGCCCACTCGGCTCGACCGTTCCGGACGGTTTGGAACGGCCGGATCCATCAATGTCCTGGACGGTTTCATTGATGCTCTCGGATCCAGCACCTCTCTTGGATTTTTGAGGCTGTTTATCTTTGGAACCAATAGGTCTACCACGTTTCAAACGTTGTTTAGACTCTATAGTAACTTGACATTGTCCCTTCTGGACATCTATTCTTATAGGTTCATTACAAGCCGGTATGTATGACTTTGTCACTCTATTTGGGTCAGCAAATGTATCTGGCAGTTGATTAGCTAGCTTTTGAAGATGTATAATCTTTTGGACTTCCATATCACACTATTTAGTCTGAGGATCTTGCCAAGATATTGATGGTCGAAACCATTCTTTTTCTTTACTCAACCGGCTGTTATCTCCCCCTAAGGTCGGATATGTTGACTCATCAAACCGTGAGTCTGCGTATCTGGCCTCAAACAAATCACCGGTTGTTGGTTCAAGATACTTTATAATGGTAGGGGAGTCATATCCAACATATATTCCCATCCTCCTTTGTGGTCCCATCTTAGTTCTCTGTGGTGGAGCAATTGGAACAAAAACGGCACATCCAAATGTTTTGATGTGGGACACGTCTGGCTCATGACCCGTAAGTAACTGGGATGGTGAATATCTATGCTCACTAGATGGCCTGATGCGAATCAGTTCTGCTGCATGTAATACTGCATGTCCCCATGCTGATACCGAGAGTTTAGACTTCATTAGTAATGGTCTGGCTATCAGCTGGATACGTATAATGAAGGATTCGGCCAAGCCGTTTTGTGTATGTACATGTGCCACGGAGTGTTCTACTCTTACCCCCATGGACATACAGTACTCATTAAACGCCTGGGACGTAAACTCACCAGCATTGTCTAGACGTATAGTCGTTAGAGGGAAATCTGGAAAGTGTGCTCTCAGTCTTATTATCTGAGCAAGCAGGCGTGCAAATGCCAAGTTTCGTTTGGATAGTAGAAACACATGCGACCATCTGGTCGATGCATCAATCAGGACCATGAAGTATCTAAACGTCCCACTAGGTGGGTGTATTGGTCCATATATGTCTCCTTGAATCCATTCCAGAAAATTAATAATTTCCTTATTAACTTTGGCTGGTGATGGCCTTGTTATGAGTTTCCCTTGTGCACATGCTGCACATGTGAGATTGTATGGGACAACTCCTTTAACTTTGTGCGCTTGTGAGTTCATCATCAACTTTCTCATCATACTAGTATCGGGATGGCCAAGCCGGTTATGCCATAGGGTGAATATCTCGCAGGCATTAGCCTCGATCATACTGATCTTTGCATAGTATAGACCAGTTGACATTGCAGGTATGGTCTCTAGGATCTTTCTATTGCCTTTGGTGATCAAAATTATGTTAAGGAAACTCCGATTGACACAAATTATGACCCACATGGATGATCATGTCTAAGGGTCAGCACGCGGCCTCATGGCAGATGAGAGTCAGCTCATCTCAGCTAGACGGACTGTTCGGGTTTAGGCCGATGGTCCGGGTCCGGGTCAGTGGCGGGCTTTGAGGTCCGGCCATGAGGCCATGGGCTAAGTCCAGGAGACTTGGGAAGTGGGTTGGGCTTATTACCGACCCCAAACCCAATCAGAAAGGGCGATGGGATGCAAGTGGCCGAGAGGGCACAACCCTTGGCCGATGGTGACCATTCGCTAGCAAGTCGTGCCTGTTTGTGAGGCAAGACTTACCCCCTCGTTTACTATAAATATGGGGTCTCTTCTGTTGGTTTCATTATCCAATTCCAGAGTAAATACTCAGAGAAAAACGTAGAGAGAGAGAGTTCCGGCCAAGAGAACAGCGAGTTTAGGGTGGTTAGGTTTCCGGCGACTCTGATCGTTTGTGAAGCAACCTCCGGTCAAGAATGGGAGATCAAGACAAGGAGAAGAGCATGGAGAACCCAGACGTGGTTCACAAGGTATGTGATGGTCCGTGGCTCCATCAGACGGAACGGACGATCCATGCGATCGCACCGCGGCTCTGCTCCGTTCCTAAGTCCCATCCGGCTCTCCTTATCTGTTTCAATTCCTTTCTCTTCTCTTCTCTCTGGTTAAACACGAAAGGTTGTGTTGGTTGAGTCCAAGGGACACGTCCCTAGGCTTTGGCCGAACATAACAAAACTGCTAGCCTAGACACGGGTCGGTTAGACGGTCAGTTCGATCGCACCAAGACTGGGCGGTTATGATGAATGGTTGGGAATGACCCAAAGGGCACGAGTTGTCAAAAGTCATGAGTTACCAAAGGTTGTGAGTTACCAAAGGGTGTTAGTGACATAAAGGTACGAGATACCAAAAGTTACGAACATCAAAAGGTACGAGCACGAAGAGGTACAATTGGCCAGAGGGTGCATGTTTTAAACGGTGTCTTTCGAGACAGGTTATGACCGATCCTTATGGGTCAACCTATGGCTTGTCTAAGCCAAGGTAGAGTCGCAAGGTCTGACCGGTTACTAAGGCCTTCCGGATTGGACCTGAGGCTTACTCGGCCGATTGGACCCAGGCCAAGGCCGGATCAGGTAAGGAAGTCTCTTGGGCCATTGAGCCGGACTTCATTGGTCTTTGTGGACGATCCGGATCTGTTCGTGTGTTCTGTTTAGCTATTTTGGACTATCTATCTGACTCTAAGTCAAAGGGTGGTTGATTGAACGACTTAGGATACAGTAGATAGGTTCATACTTTTTATGATTATGTTGTTTGAGGTTTATCTAAGTTCTAGGGACCAAGCCAAGCCTTGTAGAATCAATTCGTTCTATTCTCGGCTATGATTAATGCTTATCTGGTTATGGTTTCAGGAACTAAGGATGGTTCTGGTCAAGCCAAGGAGCCGTGAAGGCTCGGTCAGTGAGAGGCTGTGTAACGTGTGGTTAGATGATGCTAGGGATGAACTAGTGATTGTCTATGAAACTGTTAAGAAGTTGGGTATTGGATCTCATGTTTCTAAGTAATACAAAGTTAACACATCATTATTCCGCTGTGCAATCTGTTCTTTTGTTTATGAACCTCATAAGCCAGTTAATTTTTGGTCGAGAAAAACTCCGCTAGACCAGTTTGGAGTTGGTCGATCAGATTTAAAAATAAAGTCGACCCGGTGAATTAATACCTCGACGGGACTGTCTTGTGGTCGAAAGGCCTCTCATTGATAGTTATGGTAGAGTGTTAATAATGTTGGTCGAATTTTATTTAAGCTAGGAAAGCTTAGTTGAAGCAAGACGAGATTCGAAGGATGAGAAATTTTAGTCGAAAACTGTCCGAAATTGTCGTTAAGTTTCTTAACTAAATTCCGACTAGTCTAATACCTTCACCAGCTATTCTGCTTGCTTTCTCAGTAAATCAGTACTAGATTAATTAGCACACAAACTTAATATTTAACATTAAGATCTGATCAGGAATTGCCGGTCGCACCTAGATTCTATCCGGTTAGACGGATTGGTCTTTGGGGACGATCCGGATCTGTTCGTGTGTTCTGTTTATCTATTTTGGACTATCTATCTGATTCTAAGTCAAGGGGTGGTTGATTGAATGACTTAGGATACGGTAGATAGGTTCATACTTTTTATGATTATGTTGTTTGAGGTTTATCTAAGTTCTAGGGACCAAGCCAAGCATTGTATAATCAATTCGTTCTATTCTCGGTTATGATTAATGCTTATCTGGTTATGGTTTCAGGAACTAAGGATGGTTCTGGTCAAGCCAAGGAGCCATGAAGGCTCGGTCAGTGAGAGGCTTTGTAACGTGTGGTTAGATGATGCTAGGGATGAACTAGTGATTGTCTATGAAACTGTTAAGAAGTAATACAAAGTTAACACATTTATATTTCGCTGTGCTATCTGTTCAATTGTTTATGAACCTCATATTCAAATATGACTTAGAAAATAATGTTGCTCCTTGGACTCAGCACGCTGGCCCATCTCGTGGACTGTTTGGGTGATTTTGCCCCATGTGGGCTGTCTGTTCAGTACACAAAGGACGTCTGTGGGTGTCCGCCAGCACACACAGGACGTTTGTGGCTGTCCGTGGCTGTCTGTCAGCACACACATGACGTCCGTGGCTGTCCGTGTGTGTCCTTCTGTGTCCGTCAGCACACACAGGACGTCCGTGGCTGTCCTTGTGTATTCGTGTGTGTCCGTTAGCACACACACAGGACGTCCGTGGCTGTCCATCAGTACACAGATCAGCACGTTGGTCCTTGGACTTAGCACGCTGGCCCTTCCCGTGGACTGTTTGGGGGATTTTGGCCCACATGGGCTATCTGTTCAGTACACACAGGACGTCTGTGGGTGTCCGCCAGTACACAGGACGTTTGCGGCTGTCTGTTGCTGTCCGTCAGCACACACAGGACGTCCGTGGCTGTCCGTGTGTGTCCGTCAGCACACACATGATGTCTGTAGCTGTCCATCAGTACACATATCAGCACCATGGTCCTTGGACTTAGCGCGCTAGCCCTTCCCGTGGACTGTTCGGGTGATTTTGGCCCATGTGGGCTGTCTGTTCAGTACACACAGGATGTCCGTGGGTGTTCATCAGCACACACATGACGTCTGTGGGTGTCCGTCAGCACACACAGGACGTCCGTGGCTGTCCATCAGTACACATATCAGGAGGTTGGTCCTTGGAATCAGCACGCTTCTCGTGGACTGTTCGGCTGATTTTGGCCCCCGTGGGCTGTCTGTTCAGTACACACGTAACATCCGTGGGTGTCCGTCAGCACACACAGGACGTCCGTGGCTGTCTGTTTGTGTCTGTGTGTGTCCGTCAGCACACACAGGACGTCCGTGGCTGTCCATCAGTACACAGATCAGCACGTTGGTCCTTGGACTCAGCACGCTGGCCCTTCCTGTGGACTGTTTGGGTGATTTTGGCCCACGTGGGCTGTCTGTTCAGTACACACAGGACATCCGTGGGTGTCCGCCAGCAGACAGGACGTTTGTGGCTGTCCGTGGCTGTCCGTCAGCACACACAGGACGTCCGTGGCTGTCCGTGTGTGTCCGTCCGTACACACATGATGTCCATGGCTGTCCATCAGTACACATATCAGCACCCTGGTCCTTGGACTCAGCGCGCTAGCCCTTCCCGTGGACTGTTCGGGTGATTTTGGCCCACGTGGGCTGTCTGTTCAGTACACACATGACGTCCGTGGGTGTCCGTCAGCACACACAGGACGTTTGTGGGTGTCCGTCAGCACACACAGGACGTCCATGGCTGTCCGTGTGTGTCCGTGTGTGTCCGTCAGCACACATAGCACGTCTGTGGCTGTCCATCAGTACACATATCAGCACGTTGGTCCTTGGAATCAGCACGCATACGCTTCCTGTGGACTGTTCGGCTGATTTTGGCCCACGTGGGCTGTCTGTTCAATACACACATGACATCCGTGGGTGTCCGTCAGCACACACAGGACGTCCGTGGCTGTCCGTGTGTGTCCGTGTGTGTCCATCAGCACACACAGGACGTCCGTGGCTGTCCATCAGTACACATATCAGCACGTTGGTCCTTGGACTCAGCACGCTGACCCTTCCCATGGACTGTTAGGGTGATTTTGGCCATGTGGGCTGTCTGTTCAGTACACACAGGACATCCGTGGGTGTCTGCCAGCACACACAGGACATCTGTGGCTGTCCGTGTGTGTCCGTCAGCACACACAGGACGTCCGTGGCTGTCCATCAATACACATATCAGCACGTTGCTCCTTGGACTCAGCACACTGGCCCTTCTCGTGGACTGTTTGGTTGATTTTGGCCCACGTGGGCTGTCTGTTCAGTACACAAAGGACGTCTGTGGCTGTCCGTGGCTGTCCATCAGCACACACAGGACGTCCGTGGGTGTCCGTCAGCACACACAGGACGTCCGTGTCTGTCCGTCAGCACACACAAAACATCTGTGGCTGTCCTTGTGTACCCGTGTGTGTGTCCGTCAGCACATACAGGACGTCCGTGGCTGGCCATCAGTACACAGATCAGCACGTTGGTCCTTGGACTCAGCACGCTGGCCCTTCCCGTGGACTGTTCGAATGATTTTGGCCCACGTGGGCTGTCTGTTCAGTACACACAGGACGTCTGTGGGTGTCTGTCAGCACACACAGGACGTCCGTGTGTGTTCGTGGCTGTCCGTGTGTGTCCGTGTGGTTCCGTCAGTACACACAGGACATCTGTGGCTGTCCATCAACACACATATCAACATGTTGGTTCTTGGACTCAGCACGCTGACCCTTCCCGTGGACTGTTCGGGTGATTTTAGCCCACGTGGGCTGTCTGTTCAGTACACACAGGACGTCCGTGGGTGTCCGCCAGCACATACAGGACATCCGTGGCTGTCCGTGTGTGTCCGTGTGTGTCCGTCAGAACACACAGGACGTCCGTGGCTGTCCATCAGTTCACATATCAGCACGTTGGTCCTTGGACTCAGCTCGCTGGCCCTTCCCGTGGACTGTTTGGGTGATTTTGGCCCACGTGGGCTGGCTGTTCAGTACACACAGGAAATCCGTGGGTGTACGTCAGCACACATAGGACGTCTATGGGTGTCCGTCAGCACACACAGGACGTCCGTGGCTGTCCGTGTGTGTCCGTCAGCACATACAGGACGTCCGTGTGTGTCCATCAGTGGCTGTCCGTGTGTGTCCGTGTGTGTCCGTCAGCACACACAGGACGTCCATGGCTGTCAATCAGTACACATATCAGCACCCTGGTCCTTGGACTCAGAACGCTGGTCCTTGGACTCAGCACGCTGGCCCTTCCCGTGGAATGTTCGGGTGATTTTGGCCCACGTGGGCTGTCTGTTCAGTTCACACATGACATCCGTGGGTGTCCGTCAGCACACACATGACGTCTGTGTGTGTCCATGGCTGTCCGTGTGGGTCCATGTGTTTTTGTCAGAACGCACATGACGTCTGTGGCTGTCCATCAGTACACATATCAACACGTTGGTCCGTGGACTCAGCACGCTGACCCTTCCCGTGGACTGTTCGGCTGATTTTGGCCCACGTAGGCTGTCTGTTCAGTACACACAGGACGTTCGTGGGTGTCCGCCAGCACACACAGGACGTCCGTGGCTGTCCGTGTGTGTCCGTGTGTGTCCGTCTGTGTCCGTCAGCACACACAGGACGTCCGTGGCTGTCCGTGGCTGTCCGTGGCTGTCTGTCAGCACACACATGACGTCCGTGGCTGTCCGTGTGTGTCCTTCTGTGTCCGTCAGCACACACAGGACGTCCGTGGCTGTCCTTGTGTATTCGTGTGTGTCCGTTAGCACACACACAGGACGTCCGTGGCTGTCCATCAGTACACAGATCAGCACGTTGGTCCTTGGACTTAGCACGCTGGCCCTTCCCGTGGACTGTTTGGGGGATTTTGGCCCACATGGGCTATCTGTTCAGTACACACAGGACGTCTGTGGGTGTCCGCCAGTACACAGGACGTTTGCGGCTGTCTGTTGCTGTCCGTCAGCACACACAGGACGTCCGTGGCTGTCCGTGTGTGTCCGTCAGCACACACATGATGTCTGTAGCTGTCCATCAGTACACATATCAGCACCATGGTCCTTGGACTTAGCGCGCTAGCCCTTCCCGTGGACTGTTCGGGTGATTTTGGCCCATGTGGGCTGTCTGTTCAGTACACACAGGATGTCCGTGGGTGTTCGTCAGCACACACATGACGTCTGTGGGTGTCCGTCAGCACACACAGGACGTCCGTGGCTGTCCATCAGTACACATATCAGGAGGTTGGTCCTTGGAATCAGCACGCTTCTCGTGGACTGTTCGGCTGATTTTGGCCCCCGTGGGCTGTCTGTTCAGTACACACGTAACATCCGTGGGTGTCCGTCAGCACACACAGGACGTCCGTGGCTGTCTGTTTGTGTCTGTGTGTGTCCGTCAGCACACACAGGACGTCCGTGGCTGTCCATCAGTACACAGATCAGCACGTTGGTCCTTGGACTCAGCACGCTGGCCCTTCCTGTGGACTGTTTGGGTGATTTTGGCCCACGTGGGCTGTCTGTTCAGTACACACAGGACATCCGTGGGTGTCCGCCAGCAGACAGGACGTTTGTGGCTGTCCGTGGCTGTCCGTCAGCACACACAGGACGTCCGTGGCTGTCTGTGTGTGTCCGTCCGTACACACATGATGTCCATGGCTGTCCATCAGTACACATATCAGCACCCTGGTCCTTGGACTCAGCGCGCTAGCCCTTCCCGTGGACTGTTCGGGTGATTTTGGCCCACGTGGGCTGTCTGTTCAGTACACACATGACGTCCGTGGGTGTCCGTCAGCACACACAGGACGTTTGTGGGTGTCCGTCAGCACACACAGGACGTCCATGGCTGTCCGTGTGTGTCCGTGTGTGTCCGTCAGCACACATAGCACGTCTGTGGCTGTCCATCAGTACACATATCAGCACGTTGGTCCTTGGAATCAGCACGCATACGCTTCCTGTGGACTGTTCGGCTGATTTTGGCCCACGTGGGCTGTCTAATCAATACACACATGACATCCGTGGGTGTCCGTCAGCACACACAGGACGTCCGTGGCTGTCCGTGTGTGTCCGTGTGTGTCCATCAGCACACACAGGACGTCCGTGGCTGTCCATCAGTACACATATCAGCACGTTGGTCCTTGGACTCAGCACGCTGACCCTTCCCATGGACTGTTAGGGTGATTTTGGCCATGTGGGCTGTCTGTTCAGTACACACAGGACATCCGTGGGTGTCTGCCAGCACACACAGGACATCTGTGGCTGTCCGTGTGTGTCCGTCAGCACACACAGGACGTCCGTGGCTGTCCATCAATACACATATCAGCACGTTGCTCCTTGGACTCAGCACACTGGCCCTTCTCGTGGACTGTTTGGTTGATTTTGGCCCACGTGGGCTGTCTGTTCAGTACACAAAGGACGTCTGTGGCTGTCCGTGGCTGTCCATCAGCACACACAGGACGTCCGTGGGTGTCCGTCAGCACACACAGGACGTCCGTGTCTGTCCGTCAGCACACACAAAACATCTGTGGCTGTCCTTGTGTACCCGTGTGTGTGTCCGTCAGCACATACAGGACGTCCGTGGCTGGCCATCAGTACACAGATCAGCACGTTGGTCCTTGGACTCAGCACGCTGGCCCTTCCCGTGGACTGTTCGAATGATTTTGGCCCACGTGGGCTGTCTGTTCAGTACACACAGGACGTCTGTGGGTGTCTGTCAGCACACACAGGACGTCCGTGTGTGTTCGTGGCTGTCCGTGTGTGTCCGTGTGGTTCCGTCAGTACACACAGGACATCTGTGGCTGTCCATCAACACACATATCAACATGTTGGTTCTTGGACTCAGCACGCTGACCCTTCCCGTGGACTGTTCGGGTGATTTTAGCCCACGTGGGCTGTCTGTTCAGTACACACAGGACGTCCGTGGGTGTCCGCCAGCACATACAGGACATCCGTGGCTGTCCGTGTGTGTCCGTGTGTGTCCGTCAGAACACACAGGACGTCCGTGGCTGTCCATCAGTACACATATCAGCACGTTGGCCCTTCCCGTGGACTGTTTGGGTGATTTTGGCCCACGTGGGCTGGCTGTTCAGTACACACAGGAAATCCGTGGGTGTACGTCAGCACACATAGGACGTCTATGGGTGTCCGTCAGCACACACAGGACGTCCGTGGCTGTCCGTGTGTGTCCGTCAGCACATACAGGACGTCCGTGTGTGTCCATCAGTGGCTGTCCGTGTGTGTCCGTGTGTGTCCGTCAGCACACACAGGACGTCCATGGCTGTCAATCAGTACACATATCAGCACCCTGGTCCTTGGACTCAGAACGCTGGTCCTTGGACTCAGCACGCTGGCCCTTCCCGTGGAATGTTCGGGTGATTTTGGCCCACGTGGGCTGTCTGTTCAGTTCACACATGACATCCGTGGGTGTCCGTCAGCACACACATGACGTCTGTGTGTGTCCATGGCTGTCCGTGTGGGTCCATGTGTTTTTGTCAGAACGCACATGACGTCTGTGGCTGTCCATCAGTACACATATCAACACGTTGGTCCGTGGACTCAGCACGCTGACCCTTCCCGTGGACTGTTCGGCTGATTTTGGCCCACGTAGGCTGTCTGTTCAGTACACACAGGACGTTCGTGGGTGTCCGCCAGCACACACAGGACGTCCGTGGCTGTCCGTGTGTGTCCGTGTGTGTCCGTCTGTGTCCGTCAGCACACACAGGACGTCCGTGGCTGTCCATCAGTACACATATCAGCACGTTGGTCCTTGGACTCTGCACGCTGGCCCTTCCCGTGGACTGTTTGGGTGATTTTGGCCCACGTGGGCTGTCTGTTCAGTACACACAGGAAATCCGTGGGTGTCCGTCAGCACCCACATGATGTCTCTGGCTGTCCGTCAGCACACACAGTACGTCCATGGCTGTCCGTGTGTGTCCGTCAGCACACACTGGCCCTTCCCGTGGACTGTTCGGGTGATTTTGGCCCACGTGGGCTGTCTGTTCAGTACACATAGGACGTCCGTGGGTGTCCGTCAGCACACACTGGGCGTCCATGGGTGTCCGTCAGCACGTACATGACATCCGTGGCTGTCCGTGTGTGTCTGTCAGCACACAAAGGATGTCTGTGGCTGTCCATCAGTACACATATCAGCACGTTGGTCCTTGGACTCAGCATGCTGGCCCTTCCCATGGACTGTGTTGGGTGATTTTGGCCCATGTGGGCTGTCTGTTCAGTACACACAGGACGTCTGTGGCTGTCCGTGTGTGTCTGTCAGCACACACATGACGTCCGTGGCTGTCCATCAGTACACATATCAGCATGTTGGTCCTTGGATTCAGCACGCTGGCCCTTCCCATGGACTGTTTGGGTGATTTTGGCCCACGTGGGCTTTCTATTCAGTACACACAGGACATCCGTGTGTGTCCGTCAGCACACACAGGACGTCTGTGGCTGTCCTTGTGTGTCCGTGTGTGTCCGTCAGCACACACAGAACGTCTGTGGCTGTCCATCAGTGCACTCGTCAGCACGCTAGTCCTTGGACTCAGCACGCTGGCCCTTCCCGTTGTATGTTTGGGTGATTTTGGCCCACGTGGGCTGTCTGTTCGGTACACACAGGTCGTCTGTGGGTGTCGGCCAGCATACACAGGACGTCCGTGGCTGTCTGTGGCTGTCCGTCAGCACACACAAGACGTTCGTGGCTGTTCGTGTGTGTCCGTTTGTGTCCGTCAGCACACACAGGACGGCCGTGGCTGTCCATCAGTACACATATCAGCACGCTGGCCCTTCCAGTGGACTATTCGGGTGATTTTGGCCCACGTGGGATGTCTGTTCAGTACATATAGGACGTCCGTGGGTGTCCGTCAGCACACACTGGACATCCATGGGTGTCCGTCAGCACACACAAAACGTCCACGGACGTCCTGTGTGTGCTGACGGACACACACGGACAGCAACGAATGTCTTAGAATGAATCAGGCAAGCAAAGAAATTAATAAGTAAGCATTCGTATCCAGTTGGGTCGAGAGACTAGAAACGGGTCTTACAGGACGTCTGTGGTTGTCCGTCAGCACACACAGGACGTCCGTGGCTGTCCGAGTGTTTCCGTGTGTGTCAGTCAGCACACACAGGACGTCCGTGGCTGTCCATCAGTACACATATTAGCACGTTGGTCCTTGGACTCAACACGCTGACCATTCCCGTGGACTGTTCAGGTGATTTTTGCCCACGTAGGCTGTCTGTTCAGTACACACACAGGACGTCCATGGGTGACCGTCAACCCACACAGGATGTCCGTGTGTGTCCGTCAGAACACACAGGACGTCCGTGGCTGTCCGTGTGTGTCCGTGTGTTTCCGTCAGCACACATAGGATGTCCGTGGCAAACCATCAGTACACATATCAGCACGTTGGTCCTTGGACTCGGCACGCTGACCCTTCCCGTGTACTGTTCGGGTGATTTTGGCCCACGTGGGCTGTCTGTTCAGTACACACAGGACGTCCATGGGTGTCCGCCAGAACACACAGGATGTCCGTGGCTGTCCGTGTGTGTCCGTCTGTGTCCAACAGCGCAAACAGGACGTCCGTGGCTGTCCATCAGTACACATATCAGCACGTTGGTACTTGGACTCAACATGCTGGCCCTTCCTGTGGGCTGTTTGGGTGATTTTGGCCCACGTGTGTTGTCTGTTTATTACACACATGACGTCCGTGGGTGTCCGCCACCACACACAAGATGTCCGTGGCTTTCCGTCAGCACATACCGGACGTCCGTGGCTGTCCGTGTGTGTCCATGTGTTTCTGTGTGTGTCCGTGTGTGTTCGTGTGTGTCGGTCAGCACACACACGACGTCCGTGGGTGTCCGTCAGCACACACAGGACGTCCGTGTGTGTCCGTCAGAACACACATGACGTCTGTGGCTGTCCGTGTGTGTCCGTGTTTGTCCGTGTGAGTCTGTCAGCAAACACAGGACGTCCGTGGCTGTCCATCAGTACATATATCAGCACGTTGGTCCTTGGACTCAGCACGCTGGCCCTTCCCATGGACTGTTTGGGTGATTTTTGCCCACGTGGGCTGTCTGTTCAGTACACACATGACGTCTGTGGCTGTCCTTGTGTGTCTGTGTGTGTCCGTCAGCACACACAGAACGTCCGTGGCTGTCCTTGTGTGTCCGTTGTGTCCGTCAGCACACACAGAACGTCCGTGGCTGTCCATCAGTGCACATATCAGCACGCTGGCCCTTCCCGTGGACTGTTTGGGTGATTTTGGCCAACGTGGGCTGTCTGTTCAGTACACACAGGACGTCAGTGGGTGTCGGCCAGCACACACATGACGTCTGTGGCTGTCCTTCAGCACACACAAGACGTTCATGGCTGTCCGTGTGGGTCCGTGTGTGTCCGTCAGCACACACAGGACGTCCGTGGCTGTCCTTGTGTGTCCGTGTGTATCCGTCAGCACACACAGAACGTTCGTGGCTGTCCATCAGTGCACATATCAGCACGCTGGCCCTTCCCGTGGACTCTTTGGGTGATTTTGGCCAACGTGGCCTGTCTGTTCAGTACACATAGGACGTCACTGGGTGTCGGCCAGCACACACATGACGTCTGTGGCTGTCTGTGGCTGTCCGTCAGCACACACAAGATGTTTGTGGCTGTCCGTGTGTGTCTGTCAGCACACACAAGACGTCCGTGGCTGTCCATCAGTACACATATCAGCACGCTGGTCCTTGGACTCAGCATGCTGGCCCTTCCCATGGACTGTTTGGGTGATTTTGGCCCATGTGGGCTGTGTGTTCAGTACACACAGGACGTCCGTGGCTGTCCGTGTGTGTCCGTGTGTGTCTGTCAGCACACACATGACGTCCGTGGCTGTCCATCAGTACACATATCAGCACGTTGGTCCTTGGACTCAGCACGCTGGCCCTTCCCATGGACTGTTTGGGTGATTTTGGCCCACGTGGGCTGTCTATTCAGTACACACAGGACATCCGTGTGTGTCCGTCAGCACACACAGGACGTCTGTGGCTGTCCTTGGGTGTCCGTGTGTGTCCGTCAACACACACAGAACGTCTGTGGCTGTCCATCAGTGCACTTATCAGCACGCTAGTCCTTGGACTCAGCACGCTAGTCCTTGGACTCAGCACGCTGGCCCTTCCCGTTGTCTGTTTGGGTGATTTTGGCCCACGTGGGCTGTCTGTTCAGTACACACAGGACGTCTGTGGGTGTCGGCCAGCACACACAGGACGTCCGTGGCTGTCTGTGGCTGTCCGTCAGCACACACAAGACGTTCGTGGCTGTCCGTGTGTGTCCGTTTGTGTCCGTCAGCACACACAGGATGGCCGTGGCTGTCCATCAGTACACATATCAGCACGCTGGCCCTTCCAGTGGACTATTCGGGTGATTTTTGCCCACGTGGGCTGTCTGTTCAGTACACATAGGACGTCCGTGGGTGTCCGTCAGCACACACTGGACATCCATGGGTGTCCGTCAGCACACACAGGACGTCCACGGATGTCTTAGAATGAATCAGGCAAGCAAAGAAATTAATAAGTAAGCATTCGTATCCAGTTGGGTCGAGAGACTAGAAATGGGTCTTACAGGACGTCTGTGGTTGTCCGTCAGCACACACAGGACGTCCGTGGCTGTCCGAGTGTTTCCGTGTGTGTCAGTCAGCACACACAGGACGTCCGTGGCTGTCCATCAGTACACATATTAGCACGTTGGTCCTTGGACTCAACACGCTGACCATTCCCGTGGACTGTTCGGGTGATTTTTGCCCACGTAGGCTGTCTGTTCAGTACACACACAGGACGTCCGTGGGTGTCCGTCAGCGCACACAGGATGTCCGTGTGTGTCCGTCAGAACACACAGGACGTCCGTGGCTGTCCGTGTGTTTCCGTCAGCACACATTGGATGTCCGTGGCAAACCATCAGTACACATATCAGCACGTTAGTCCTTGGACTCAGCACGCTGACCCTTCCCGTGTACTGTTCGGGTGATTTTGGCCCACGTGGGCTGTCTGTTCAGTACACACAGGACGTCCATGGGTGTCCGCCAGAACACACAGGATGTCCGTGGCTGTCCGTGTGTGTCCGTCTGTGTCCATCAGCGCACACAGGACGTCCGTGGCTGTCCATCAGTACACATATCAGCACGTTGGTACTTGGACTCAACATGCTGGCCCTTCCTGTGGACTGTTTGGATGATTTTGGCCCACGTGTGTTGTCTGTTTATTACACACATGACGTCCGTGGGTGTCCGCCACCACACACAAGACGTCCGTGGCTGTCTGTGGCTTTCCGTCCAAACCGGCCATCTAGGAGGTACCAGCGACCGAAGTTCAGTCCAAGGCGTATATCTCCACAGCCAGAATGAATTTCAACATGAAACCAATTTTATTGGATTCTACACTCAAGAAGGAGTCCAGCCCAATTGGAATCGAGCCAAAATATTCGCGGAGAAAGAAGTTATTAATTTTACAAGTCAGAGGTTTTCCAGCCTGTCCATCTGCGAGTACCCGATTTTAGAAGGAGATTCCAGCCCAAGGAAGGAGCGGCCTGAAGCAAAGCCCATCATAGGAGTCAAGAGTAGTTTATCATCTTTCCAGAAAGCCCAAGATCATGAGAAATGGCCATGGAAGCTAACCGGTTCAATCAGCTTCAAACCAGACATTGGCGACCAGGAGATCATTTCAACCAATCAGGAGATACTCTAGGAGTCCAGGAGGAGTTCTGCAAGTTCATACCATGCACCAGCAACCATTGGATCAGGAGGATCCCCATTTACTCAAACCTGCCTTATTTGGAGCAAACCGACATTAATGTCCAACAGCTCTTTTCTTTTCAGATCAGGCACGAGATCAGAACCTATCAAGCACCCAGGAAGGTCCCAAGGAAGCTCTCTTATCCATTAAAACCGTCCAGGTTCAAGAAGAATCAAGTTTCTCACTTGGAGCCAAAATCCCATAAAAGGCTCCAACGGCTAGTTTCCGATTTTGTTACTTTGCTTGATTTGTTTCCTTTTCTATTTGTTTTAGAACGTTAGGACCTTTGTCTCTGAGCCTTATATAAGCTCCTAGACGTCCATTGTAAAGAGCACCCTTAATCACCAAGTTAGTAGAAAGTTTATTCAGTTTTATCAAAGTTGTTCTTTGTATAAAATATCGGTCTTTAGGATTCAAAGAGAGATTCTTTGTTTTCTTATTGATTTCGTGAGTCTAGTTTGTTTGTGCAAATCAAACAAGCTCAGTACACAGATTGAGAGAGTCAATCACTTCGATCCATCATTCCATCAGATTGAGAGATTCAATCAAACCTTCATCCGCAAATCCACTTCAGTTCATCTTCTAATCAAGCTGAGAGTGATACACATCCAGCAGCTTGATTCCATCCTATTCTTTGTTTATTTATCTTGTTTTATTATCATTATCATCATCATCTCATTTGTTTTCATATTTGTTTTTATTTGCATCATAAAAACTCTAAAAACTCATAAAAATCGGTTCTCTTTGTTTTCAGGTTTAAACCTTGGTTCCACCATTTTTATCAATTCGTGGGTTACCCCCCCCCTGTGCCTACAACATTTTGGTATCAGAGCTCAAGCTCCTGAATCAGGTCACTCTATCCTTGCATCATTCATATTTGTTTGCATTTGTTTTTCATCATAAACCGAAAATCCATAAAAACTGTTTCTTTGTTTCAAGTTTTGTTTCTGCATTTGTTTTGTGTTCTTGCTGTTCATCATAATTTAAAGCCACGAAAAAGAAAAGAAAAAGTTTTGTTTGATTCATTTAAAAATCAAAAATCCCAAAAGAAAGTGTTTGCATTCATTAGTTTCCATAAAAGAAAATCCCATAAAATTTTCTGTTTTGAATTTGATTCCTTTTCATTTGCATTCATAAATTAAAAAGCCAAAAGAAATCATCCTAGTTATTGTTTCATACCATTTCTACTTGTCCATTTCGTGATTGCATCAGAAAAGAAAAAGAAAATATTTTTTTAAGCTTTAGTTTATATCATTTGCATATTTAATTGTAGCATTTCATCCAAAGAAAATTCAAAAAAAATTCAGCATTAGTTTGTTTCCATATTTTCTTTCCATTTATTGTTCATAAGCATCCCATACTGATTTATTTCGTGCTTGCATCAAGAAAATCAAAAGAAAAATAATTTTGCATAAATAATTTCATTTTGGTTCACATTGGTATATTTTTTTCGGTTTAGTTTAAATAGATTGCATTTTGTTTACCTATTTTGGTTCGACCAAAACTTCCCATATCTTCACTTGCTCTTTGAGATTGTTTTCAGGAAGCAATGACAGAGGAAGAACACGGCCAACCCATGAAGAAAAGACTAAGCCAACACTTAGCAGCTGTACAAGAGCTCAATGATAAGATTGCTCAGTTGGGAAAAAGAAACAAGCCACAAGGCAGACGACCACCACATGGAGAAACAAGATTTGGAGATGCACCAGAGGCTGGCTATGTTGAGCCCAAGCCACCGGATCCTTCATGGATCACCCCACACCAAACTTCTTATACTCATGAATACTTAAGTCATTCTTATCATGATTATAAATGTGCTAATAATGTTAAGATTTATTCTTTTTCAGGAAGTAGCTGGCCAGATGACTATCTATCATGGGAAAGAACTATGGATGAATGGTTTTTATACCATGTAGTGCCAAGGAAAGAAAGGCTTAGCCATGCCATCAAACAACTCTCCGAAAAAGCATACTCATGGTGGAAAAGAGTAGATCGTGCACACGGTAAAAGTCCAGAAGAGGTTGTCACCAATTGGGAAGATCTTAAAGATGTTATGATCAGGAAGTATGTGACTACACTTCCCACGCAAGAAACCAGAAGAAAATACCCAAGGAGATTTTCAAATGGTGTGTCCAAAGAGGCAAAGAAAGTGGTGCCACAACAAGGCCATAGAAGCTTGATCTATCAAGACCAGATTCGGCCAAGCCAGATGCCCACGGTTTTATATGATAAATACCAACCTTATGAGGTCCCAAAGGCCATGGAGAAGAAGAACCTTGTCAGCCAAGTTTTGGCCAGACACAAAGAAAAATCAGACAAACCGATTTTTCAAGAGAAGGCCAAGGTAAGTCCTATACTTGATAAATTTATTTATAAATCATCTCCCACTGGTATGAGTCACTTGTCTTTGTCTAAGGATGTTAAGACAGGTCCTGAGGTCCAGAAAGACACGATCACCCAATCCTTGTTGAGATCAAAAGTTGTCCATGATTTAAGTCCAAGAGACAAGGAGATTTTAAACCCAAATAAAGAAGAGCCATCCAGCCAAGGTAAGTCTTCTAACTCTGAGGATTTGAAATATCAGAAATTTTATAGATGTCATAAGAAAGGACACTATGCTATAGTTTGTCCTACTATGAAAGCATTGATAGAAACATCACTAGAAGAGAAAACAGAATTATCTATCAAAAGTGATAGTTTTATTCAATCTGATTTATTGGTTCCAAGTTCTTGTGTAATGCACTTGTCTTTGTCAAAGGGTGATGTAACAGGAACTAAGGAGCATGAATTCAAAGGAGAGGAGCAACTAGGCGCCACACCTGTGATGGACCAGAAGATGGTTCAAGACACAATGCAGTCTATGTTGCTTAAAGAAGCAAAACCGGTCATAAAAGTATCCCACCAAGGTAAGTGTCTAACACCACCTTTGGATACTAGTACTGACGTGTGTGTTCTTGGTACAGGAAGAACAAATGAAAGCTATAATATTATTGAAGTTCCAGAGAAAGAACCAGACCATAAGCTCAGCCATGAACCCATTCACAAGTGGAAACCGAAATCTGAACAATCCATTGTTCAAGTTCCAAAGCCTATGGTAAGATTCATTTTAGATCAGCATGTTCTTAATATTTCCATGACAGATATAATGCACTTGCTTTTTGTCCAGAATGTTGAGGATTTTTCAGGTTACAAAGAAGAAAGCTTTAAAGGAATCCCACCAGATATACTTTTGATGCTAAGAGAATCAACTCCAAAGATGATCAAAAACGTGGCCACCAAAAATTTGAAGGACCATCCACTCCAGAAGATAAGAAATGACCATGTCCAGCGCAGAGGCGTGATTCATTCCTATTTTCTCAAAGGAGAACCACCTGATACACAATCCATTCCCAAACCAAAACAATCCCAAGGTAAGGCTCTAGAATCTCAAAAGAGAATGAAAGCTGACTTGCTCTATCTTGGTGCAGGTTACATAGTTTCGAGGTCGAAACCTTGTCAAGAGAGAGGGGATGTTGTGGTCACGAAATCCATGGTTCAACCAGAGTCTCACCAAACCGTCCAAACCGGCCATCTAGGAGGTACCAGCGACCGAAGTTCAGTCCAAGGCGTATATCTCCACAGACAGAATGAATTTCAATATGAAACCAATTTTATTGGATTCTACACTCAAGAAGGAGTCCAGCCCAACTGGAATCGAGCCAAAATATTCGCGGAGAAAGAAGTTATGAATTTTACAAGTCAGAGGTTTTCCAGCCTGTCCATCTGCGAGTACCCGATTTTAGAAGGAGATTCCAGCCCAAGGAAGGAGCGGCCTGAAGCAAAGCCCATCATAGGAGTCAAGAGTAGTTTATCATCTTTCTAGAAAGCCCAAGATCATGAGAAATGGCCACGGAATTATGAAGTTATGATCCAATCTCCAAAACCGGTCAAACCAGTTCTACACTTGCCTCAATTGGAAGCTAACCGGTTCAATGAGCTTCAAACCAGACATTGGCGACCAGGAGATCATTTCAACAAATCAGGAGATACTCTAGGAGTCCAGGAGGAGTTCTGCAAGTTCATACCATGCACCAACAACCATTGGATCAGGAGGATCCCCATTTACTCAAACCTGCCTTATTTGGAGCAAACCGACATTAATGTCCAACAGCTCTTTTCTTTTCAGATCAGGCACGAGATCAGAACCTATCAAGCACCCAGGAAGGTCCCAAGGAAGCTCTCTTATCCATTAAAACCGTCCAGGTTCAAGAAGAATCAAGTTTCTCACTTGGAGCCAAAATCCCATAAAAGGCTCCAACGGCTAGTTTCCGATTTTGTTACTTTTCTTGATTTGTTTCCTTTTCTATTTGTTTTAGAACGTTAGGACCTTTGTCTATGAGCCTTATATAAGCTCCTAGACGTCCATTGTAAAGAGCACCCTTAATCACCAAGTTAATAGAAAGTTTATTCAGTTTTATCAAAGTTGTTCTTTGTATAAAATATCGGTCTTTAGGATTCAAAGAGAGATTCTTTGTTGTCTTATTGATTTCGTGAGTCTAGTTTGTTTGTGCAAATCAAACAAGCTCAGTACACAGACTGAGAGAGTCAATCACTTCGATCCATCATTCCATCAGATTGAGAGATTCAATCAAACCTTCATCCGCAAATCCACTTCAGTTCATCTTTTAATCAAGCTGAGAGTGATACACATCCAGCAGCTTGATTCCATCCTATCCTTTGTTTATTTATCTTGTTTTATTATCATTATCATCATCATCTCATTTGTTTTCATATTTGTTTTTATTTGCATCATAAAAACTCTAAAAACTCATAAAAATCGGTTCTCTTTGTTTTCAGGTTTAAACCTTGGTTCCACCATTTTTATCAATTCGTGGGTTACCCCCCTGTGCCTACAACAGTGGGTGTCCGTCAGCACACACAGGACGTCCGTGTGTGTCCGTCAGCACACACATGACGTCTGTGACTGTCCGTGTGTGTCCGTGTTTGTCCGTGTGAGTCTGTCAGCACACACAGGACGTCTGTGGCTGTCCATCAGTACAGATATCAGCACGTTGGTCCTTGGACTTAGCACGCTGGCCCTTCCCATGGACTCTTTGGGTGATTTTGGCCCACGTGGGCTGTCTGTTCAGTACACACAGGACGTCTGTGGCTGTCCTTGTGTGTATGTGTGTGTCCGTCAGCACACACAGAACGTCCGTGGCTGTCCATCAGTGCACATATCAGCACGCTGGCCATTCCCGTGGACTGTTTGGGTGATTTTGGCCAACGTAGGCTGTCTGTTCAGTACACACAGGACGTCAGTGGGTGTCGGCCAGCACACACATGACGTTTGTGGCTGTCTGTGGCTGTCCGTCAGCACACACAAGACGTTCGTGGCTGTCCGTGTGTGTCCATGTGTGTCCGTGTGTGTTCGTCAGCACACACAGGAGGTCCGTGGCTGTCCATCAGTACACATATCAGCACGCTGGTCCTTGGACTCAGCACGCTGGCCCTTCCCGTGGACTGTTCGGGTGATTTTGGCCCACGTGGGCTGTCTGTTCAGTACACATAGGACGTCCGTGGGTGTCCGTCAGCACACACTGGGCGTCCATGGGTGTCCGTCAGCACATACAGGACATCCGTGGCTGTCCGTGTGTGTCCATTAGCACACAAAGGACGTCCGTGGCTGTCCATCAGTACACATATTAGCACGTTGGTCCTTGGACTCAGCACGCTGACCCTTCCCGTGGACGGTTCGGGTGATTTTGGCCCACGTGGGCTGTCTGTTCAGTACACACAGGACGTCCGTGGGTGTCCGCCAGCAAACACAGGACGTCTGTGGCTGTCCGTGTGTGTCTGTGTGTGTCCGTCTGTGTAACATCCCGGATCCTGAATAGGATCATTTGGACGGCCATGGTTTGAGGAAATGTACTAGTCAGTCTAAGGACATCAAGACAAGCGTTCCAGGGCCAGATAAGAAGGTTAAGGACGTAAGGAAACTTAGACTTAACCTTATACAAGTCGAGAGTCAGCTAGGACGAGTAAGACGGTAGCTGGACGGATGGAACAAGTAGCTCGACCAGCTCAACGTAGTTAGGTTAAGCTCACTCCAGCTCTGCCACTACTAAGTCAGCTCCACTAGCTAAACTACTCGCTCACTCAGCTGAGGCAGCTGGGAGTCAGCTCATCTCAGCTGGACGGACTGTTCGGATTTTGGTCCGATGGTCCGGGTCCGGGCCGGTGGCAGGCCATGGGGGTCTGGCCATGAGGCCATGGACCGTTGGGGCTTGGGACAAGGCCGTGGGCTAAGTCCAGAGGGATTGGGTAAAGCCTTGGGCCTCTATCCAACCCAAACCCATGCGGTATAGGCGAAGGGACGCATGCGGCCGAGAGGGTGTAACCCTTGGCCGATTATGCCCATCCGCTGGCCAGTCATGCCTGTTCGTGGGGCAAGACTTACCCCCTCGTTTTCTATAAATATGGGGTCCTCTCTGTCGATTTCATTCATCCAATCCAGAGTAAAAATACTTAGAGAACTCGTAGAGCGAGAGAGTTTCCGGCCAAAACAAGGCCGATTGTGTGGTGGTTAGGTTTCCGGCGATCTGATCGTTTGTGAAGCAACCTCTGATCAAGTACGGGAGGTACGTGGTGGGCTATGGCTCCATCAGACCGAATGGACGGTCCTTGTGATCGCACCGCGGCTCTGGTCGGTCCATTAGACCTAACCGCTTCTCCTCTTCTTGTTTTTATCCGGTCCTTTCTCTTCTTTCTGATTATACACGAAGGGTTGTGTTGGTTCAGTCCAAGGGACACGTCCATAGACTTGGCCGGTCATAACCAAACCGCTAACCTAGACGCTGGTCGGTTAGACGGTCGGTTTGAATCGCACCATAGACTGGGCAGGTTGGCTAAACGGTTGGTCATGTCCCAAGAGGCACGAGTGGCCAAAGGTCACGAGTTACCAAGGGTTGTGAGTTAACAAAGGTAAACGAGTTCCAAAGGTTGTGAGTTGCCAAAGGGTGTAAGTAACCAAGGGTTTCGGACCCCAAGAGGTACGAGGACCAAGAGGTACCAAGGACCCAAGGGGTGCATGTTCCAAACGGTGCCTGTTGAGACAGGTCGTGTCCGTTCCTTAGGGATCAGACCATGTCTTATCCGTCGAGACAAGTACACGGTTCGCACCTAGATTATATCCAGATCGGCCGTTTGGCCTAACCGGATTGGGCGTGAGGCTTACTCGGCCGTTGGATCCAGGCCCAAGGCCGGATCAGGTAAGGAAGTCTGTTGGGCCATTGAGCCGGACTTCAACTAGGCTGGTCGCACCTAGATTATATCCGGATGGACGGATTGGTCTTCGGGACGATCCGGACTGTTCGTGTATTCTGTTTATCTATTCTGGATTGTCTATCTGATTCTAAGTCAAGGGGTGGTTGGTTGAATGACTTAGGATTCGGTAGGCAGGTTCATATCTTTTTATAAGTATATTGTCCGAGGTTTATCTATGTTCTAGGAACCAAGCCAAGCATTGTAGAATCGACCAGTTCTATTCTCGGTTATGATTAATGCTTATCTGGTTGTGGTATCAGGAACTAAGGATGGTTCTGGTCAAGCCAAGGAGCCGTGAAGGCTCGGTCAGTGAGACACTGTGTAACGTGTGGTTAGATGATGCTAGGGATGAACTAGTGATTGTCTATGAAACAATTAAGAAGTTGTGTATCGGATCTCATGTTTCTAAGTAATACATTTTATACATATTTATATTCCGGTGTGCTATCTGTGCAATTGTTTTAGAACCTCAGATTCGAACATGACTTAGTAAATGAAAAAATTAAAATGAATCAAACAAGAAAAGGATTGATTACGTAGCAAACGGGTCCAGTTTCGTCGAGAGGCCAGATTCGGGTGTTACAAGTTGGTATCAGAGCATGCTTGATTCTAGGATAGTTGGGTTATGTAGTCCACACACACACAGCCAGCTGATTCAGTCTCACGGTGAGGTTTGATAGTTAGGTCTAGGGATTAATTGTCTCGGTTATGTTATGTAAATGTTGTACTAACAATGTCTGAATCCTTAGGCTGGGAAAAGCAAATCGGCATTTTGTGCTGACGGACACACACAGACGTCTGTGGGCCAGCGTCCTGAAGGCCTCTGTCCATCCAGTGATCAGCACGTGGGCTGTCTGTTCAGTACACCCAGGAAGGCCTCTAAAAATTTTGCCCTTTATTTAAAATATCGCCCATAGGCGAGGGCTAACTCAGATCCTAGCTCAAGACTACCTTAATCATTCCCTAGCTACTGGTCAGTAAACACAACTGCCAGCTAGCTCCAAGGTCGATCCTGAACCTAGACCAAGTCATACAATCAGAAGTTCCGTTCCCCTAAGCCATTCTATCTAGATCTATGCAACATTGACAGATCATACCTTTGCCACATTCCCGGAGCTTGTTAGCTCATTGGCCCAGCTACTGTAGCTGAAGGAACTCGTAAACTAGCTGATCGAGCTGTCACACTCGAAGTGAGCTAGGACCGAGCTATGGCCAGCTGCCATATACTGCGTCCCGCTCCTTTACACACACAAAACAACTCCCTTAGGTACTTAGTCATTCAGCCAACCATCCCCACAGACATAAGTAACCCTTGAGAAGTCTTCAAACAGCTAAGGACATGCATCTGGCCCTTACCGGCTCATGCACTGTCCCACATCCTTTTTGCCTTATCAACTTATGATACCAAGTCCAGCTCATGGACTAACAATGCCCATCAGATCCTGAGTCAATCAACCAACCACCCCACATGACTCAGAACTGATGAGTCTTCATACTTCCTAATCAGTCATGGAACAATGTCCCACTGAACCTGATTAGTGTTGCTCTTACCACCGGTGCATCCTTTGATCAATCAGATCAGACACCTTGATCCATCATCCAAGGATCAGGTCGTCCATCCTTGCCCATGATCAGATCACACACGGCCTGCCTTACCAACACCAAGGTTGATAACCAGCAATTCCTTATGATCAATATCATAAGTGACAATATGTTCCAGCACACAAACATATGATCAGATATCCTAACACAAGGATCTGACCCCAATATGCCCTCAGGTGCAATTTCGACTGCAAGCAAACCTGCTCCAAAAATCAATTAAAATTCATGAAAATTCATGATAAATCATAACTAAGAGAATGGTCCAATCAGATTTCCCAGAACCGGCCTCCATCCCATAGATCTCGGCCAAGATCAGCCAAACCGGCCCAAGGGACCATCTCTAAATCAATCCCTAAAAACTCATTAGGATTCATGATAATTCATGATAAATCTTAACTAAGAGAATGGTCAAGTCAGAATTCGAAGAACCGATCTCGATCCTATGGATCTCGACCTAGAACAGCCCCACCGGCCACCTTGACCATCTCGAAATCAATCAGATAAAAATCCCCAAATACCATGATAATTCATGATAATTCACCACTAAGAGGATTCCAAAGTCAGATCGCCATAAATCCATCAGGAAGTAGGAGATCCGGACTTAGCTGCCAAACCAAGGCCATGGAGGGTTCTTCTGAACCGGCCAAGACATGGTTCAGTGCTACTATGTCTAATCATCAATCTCAATCATAAGAAGAAGAAATAATATGATTAATAATCATAAAACAGAGTAAGGTGTAACTGCAGGACCAGATCAGCCCATAGTGTACCGGACTATGTCCAATGGTCTGCAGTCCCCACCTGTTACCTCATCAGGGGCGTCCATGCTCCTCCTAGCACGCCGTCATCAAACCCTTATCACATACTTCCAGTATTGATAAGATCTAACCATGGCTCGTGCCCATCATTCCTTCCATGGAACTTCCATGAAACCAGTTTCTATACTGCATCCATCTTCAAGGCTGTTCATGCCTTTGAGAGTGGAGTCAAGCCTTCCCCCTTCTCTCCTAACCAATTGCGTGTGTTCCCAAGACACAGAGGAAGCCTTAGACATGATCATCCATGATCAATCACCATCCAAAGGTCGTGCATCACTTCCCTCTTTGTTCCCCATCCCACTTGGTCCATAAATGGTAAAACGTCTGTGGAGGCGTTCCACGTGTGTGCATCAATATGAAAACTTTGGATCGCACAAAGAATGTGTGCATCAATATGAAAACTAATTCCATCATGCATATTGAATATGGTTGATTAATTTAGGGATAATCATTGATTAATTAAGGATTAATCATGAATTAATTAAGGAGTAATTATGGTTGATTGATTAAGTATTATTCCTTGATCTATATTTATATATGAAGTATTTATCTAGTTTAAATACTTAAGAATTAATAAGAATAATTCTTTGAGGTTATCCCGAGCCTTAGTACTTGTTCTCAAGTACTAATCTATAAGTATTCTATTAATAAGTGTGAATCATGTGAAGTCTTATTGTATACTCACTCTCCTGAAAGTCCCGCATTGCCGTGAATTGGTCCTGCGATATGGATCAAGGACATGAAGACACGATGATGGGGTCGCACCCTGGAGGCCGTGTAACTGTATGCAGCGTTGGATGTTCTATCTTGGAATATCTGATGGAGATGATGGTTATATTTATTCCCCGTTAGGCTCGGTTAGCCTTGGTGGCTTTCCGGGTTTAGCATATATATATATTAAGAGTATGAGTGATTGGCGGGTATTGTGGAGGTGATGTTTAAGATAGATTCACATGGATGGATTGAGAGGCCTTATAATTATATTAATTATGGAATATAATTCCACTGCATTCAAATGGTGTCGCTTGCTCGGGATACTATTGATATGTGTTTGGGTGTGGGATTAGACTCACTGAGTGAACTAGTTACTCATGACTCATTTGATATGCAGGTAACCAGTAGGTGGGAGACCTTTACTCTAGGACGGGAAGAAACGGCATTAGCCAGCGGTAGTTTTATTATCCTTGCAGTCGTTTTGATATACTTTATGTATAAGGTTTGTTGACCGAAAACCTCGAGGTTAATCTATAAGATTTTGTAAGATTCTTTTAAATGAATAAGTATATAGTGTATAAAGAATGTTTTTAAAGTACGGGTTCCAAATGATATTAGTCCTGTGTGTGCTGACGGACAGCCACGGACGTCCTGTGTTTACTCGCTGATATGTGAGCTGATCTTATATTCCCATCCTACTTGTTTGGTTGAATGACTTAGGATACGGTAGGTAGGTTCATACGTTTTATGATTAGTGTAAAAAAATACTTCAAATTTGAATCTAATTTTTTGCATACTTCATAAAAATGGTTAAAGCTATTTTCTGGTAAATTTTCATGATTTTCTTTTGCTTCTAACCATGTCTTTTGCATGCTACAAAGTTCAGGGTTTCGTGGTCTAAACGGATGTCTACAACAACTTTTGATCAACACTTGACATCCTAAACTCTTTGTTGACATATTTTTGATGTTTCCTTTCAGAAAACTTTCTTCAAAAATATTAATTTTTGAATTTTTGGCTTCTCGGGAGATTTTGGCTGTCCGTGGGTGGTTTTGGCTGTCCGTGGGTGATTTTGGCCCACGTGGGCTGTCTGTTCAGTACACACAGGACGTCCGTGTGTGTCCGCCAGCACAGTCTAACCGGATAGAATCTAGGTGCTTTACTGTGCCTGGTGATTGATCACCCATATGAAGCTACCATGCGCTGGATCACACATTTCTAACCGGATAAGAGCTAGCCATTCCTAAAATTGGTGGCTGGCTGTGAAGCGCACAAAATTTTGGATCTGATCCGGATCGTCCCCAAAGACCAATCCGTCTAACCGGATAGAATCTAGGTGCGACCGGCCAATGAAGTCCGGCTCAATGGCCCAACGGACTCCTTACCTGATCCGGCCTTAGGCCTGGATCCAATCGGCCGAGTAAGCCTCAAGCCTAATCCGGAAGGCTTAGCAACCGGTCAGACCTTGCGAGTCTACCTTGGCTTAGACAAACCGTGACCTTGTCCTAACTAGACAAGCCATAGGCTGATCCATAAGGATCGGTCCAAACCTGTCCCGAAAGACACCGTTTGGAACATGCACCCTTTGGCCAATCATGCCTCTTGGTCCTCGTACCTTTTGATGTTCGTAACCTTTGGTATCTCGTACCTTTTGGTCACTGACACCCTTTGGCAACTCACAACCTTTGGACACTCATGACTCTTGACAACTCGTGCCCTTTGGGTCATTCCCAACCGTTCGTCCTAACCGCCCAGTCTTGGTGCGATTGGATCATCCGACTAACCGACCCGTGTCTAGGCTAGCGGTTTGATTATGTTCGGCCAAAACCTAGGGACGTGTCCCTTGGACTCAAACAACACAACCTTTCGTGTTTAACCAGAGAGAAGAGAAGATAAACGAATTGAAACAGATAAGGAGAGCCGGATGGGACTTAGGAACCGAGCAGAGCCGCGGTGCGGTCGCATAGACCGTCCGTTCGGTCTGATGGAGCCACAGCCCATCACATACCTTGTGAACCACGTCTGGGTTCTCCATGCTCTTCTCCTTGTCTTGATCTCCCATTCTTGACCGGGGTTAGTTCTCAAATGATCAGTCGCCGGAACACAACACCACCACAATCGGCCTTTTTTTGGCTGGAACTCTCTCTTTCTCTCTTTCTTTCTCTCTACGTTTTTCTCTGAGTATTTTACTCTGGAATTGGATAATGAAATCGACCACAGAGCCCCCATATTTATAGAAAACGAGGGGGTAAGTCTTGCCCCACGAACAGGCACGACTTGCTAGCGAATGGGCACCATCGGCCAAGGGTTGTCCCCTTTCGGCCACTTGCATCCCTTCGCCCTTTCTGATTGGGTTTGGGGTCGGTCACAAGCCCAACCCACGCCCCAGGCCTCCTGGACTTAGCCCACAGCCTTGTCCAAAGACCCAATAGCCCATGGCCTCATGGCCGGACCTCACAGCCCGCCACTGACCCGGACCCGGACCATCGGCATAAAGCTCGGACAGTCCGTCTAGCTGAGATGAGCTGACTCTCAGCTGCCTCAGCTGAGTGAGCTAGTAGTACAGCTAGTGGAGCTGACTTAGTAGGGACTGAGCTGGAGTGAACTGAACCTAGCTTCATTGAGCTGGCCGAGCTACTCGTCCCCTTCGTCCAGCTCCCGTCTTACTCGTCCTAGCTGTCTCTTAGCTTGTATAAGGTTAAGTCTAAGTTTCCTTATGTCCTTAACCTTCTTTCTCGACCATGGAACGCTTGCCTTGATGTCCTAAGACTGGCTTGCACGTTTCCTCGAACCATGGCCGTCCCAACAATCCTACTCAGGATTGGGGGCGTGACACACACGGACGTCCTGTGTGTGCTGACGGACACCCACGGACGTTCTGTGTGTACTGAACAGATAGCCCACGTAGGTTAAAATCACCCGAACAGTCCACGGGAAGGGTCAGCGTGCTGAGTCCAAGGACAAACGAGCTGATATGTGTACTGATAGACAGCCACGGACGTCATGTGTGTGCTGATGGACACACAAAGACACACACGGACACACACGGACAGCCACGGACGTCCTGTGTGTGCTGACAGACACACACGGACGTCCTGTGTGTGCTGACGGACACACACGGACGTCATGTGTGTGCTGATGGACACCCACGGACGTCCTATGTGTACTGAACAGATAGCCACGTGGGCCAAAATCACCCAAAGAGTCCACGGCAAGGGTCAGCGTGCTGAGTCCAAGGACCAACGTGCTGATATGTGTACTGATGGACAGCCACATACTTTGGTATAATACAGATGGACAGCGTCCTGTGTGTGCTGACGGACAGCCACGGACATCATGTGTGTGCTGACGGACACACACAGACAGCCACGGACGTCATGTGTGTGCTGACAGACAGCCATGGACAGCCACGAACGTCCTGTGTGCTAGCGGACACCCACGGACGTCCTGTGTGTACTGAACAGACAGCCCACATGGGCCAAAATCACCCGAACAGTCCACGGGAAGGGCCAGCGTGCTGAGTCCAAGGACCAACGTGCTGATCTGTGTACTGATGGATAGCCACAGACATCCTGTGTGTGCTGCGGATACACAAGGACAGCCACGAACGTCCTGTGTGTGCTGACGGACACACACGGACGGACACACACGGACGTCCTGTGTGTGCTGACGGACGTCCTGTGTGTGCTGACGGACACACATGGACACACACGTACAACCACGGACGTCCTGTGTGTGCTGACGGACAGCCACAGACAGCCACATACGTCTTGTGTGTGCTGGCGGACACCCACGGACGTCCTTTGTATACTGAACAGACAGCCCACGTGGGCCAAGATCAGCCAAACAGTCCACGGGAAGCGTATGCGTGCTGATTCCAAGGACCAACGTGCTGATATGTGTACTGATGGACAGCCACAGACGTCCTATGTGTGCTGACGGACACACATGGACACACACGGACAGCCACAGACAGCCACAGACATCCTATGTGTGCTGGCAGACACCCACAGATGTCCTGTGTGTACTGAACAGACAGCCCACGTGGCCAAAATGAACCTAACAGTCCACGGGAAGGGTCACCGTGCTGAGTCCAGGGACCAGCGTGCTGATATGTGTGTGTGCGCTGACGGACGTCCTGTGTGAGCTTACGGACAAACACAGACACACACGGACGGCCATGGATGTCCTATGTGTGCTGACGGACACACACGGAAGTCCTGTGTGTGCTGACGGACACCCACGGATGTCATGTGTGTACTGAACAGACAGCCCACGTTGGCCAAAATCAGCCGAACAGTCCATGGGAAGCGTATGCGTGCTGATTCCAAGGACCAACGTTCTGATATGTGTACTGATGGACAGCCACAGACGTCCTATGGGTGCTGACGGACACACACGGACACACACAGACAGCCACGGACGTCCTGTGTGTGCTGACAGACAACCACAGACGTCCTGTCTGTGCTGACGGACACCCACGGACGTCCTATGTGTACTGAACAGACAGCCCACGTGGGCCAAAATCACCCGAACAGTCCACGGGAAGGGCTAGCGCGCTGAGTCCAAGGACCAGCGTGCTGATATGTGTACTGATGGACAGCCACAGACGTCCTGTGTGTGCTGACGGACACACACGGACAGCCACGGTCGTCCTGTGTGTGCTGACGGACAGCCACGGACATCCTGTGTGTGCTGGCGGACACCCACGGACGTCCTGTGTATACTGAACAAACAGCCCACGTGGGCCAAAATCACCCAAACAGTCCACGGGAAGGGCCAGCGTGCTGAGTCCAAGGACCAGCACGCTGATATGTGTACTGATGGACAGCCACAGACGTTCTATGTGTGCTGACGGACACACACGAACACACACGGACACACACTGACAGACACGGAAACCCACGGACGTTCTATGTGTGCTGGCGGACACCCACGGACATTCTGTGTGTACTGAACCGACAGCCCACATGTGCAAAAATCACCCACAGACAGCCAAAATCACCCGAGAATCCAAAAATTCAAAAATTAATATTTTTGAAGAAAGTTTTCTGAAAGGAAACATCAAAAATATGTCAACAAAGAGTTTAGGATGTCTGTTTAGACCACGAAACCCCCGAACTTTGTATCATGAAAAAGACATGGTTCGAAGCAAAAGAAAATCATGAAAATTTACCAGAAAATAGCTTTAACCATTCTTATGAAGCATGCAAAAAATCAGATTCAAATTAGAAGTATTGTTTTTGTTACATTAAAAATACTCCCGGAACACAACCAATGTCTATATAAGGGGTATGCACTCTTCTGAGCCAACCCTCAGTACCCGAAGGGGTATGTAGTGTTGGACTGCTCGGTCCAACACTATCGATGGCTGGGTTGAGGTCGATGGCCGGATTGTCTCCGGTGAATTTTCCGGTAACTTTTCCGGCGATTTTTCCGGCGGACCGTTTTGCCTCTAACTTCAAATTTTTGCGCTTGTGTGGTCTTGGCCTGGTTTCATCCGTCTTCCAGTTGCTCTTTTGATTACATATCAAGAGTGGTTGGAAAGATTGATGTTAGCGGGGCAAATGAACATTCGGCGTATGAGTGGTGATTGGATAGCTAGTGTTTGTAGGCTCTGTGCTTGCGCACCCAACTACAGACCAACTATCCTCCTCAATTTCTTCACTAGCATAGTTTTATGCTTGTTGAACTGATCCGGGGCCTGTGTTGCATACCTATCTGGAAGGAAATGTTAAGCTTTGCTTAAAATGTTGTTTGCGGCATCTCCTTCAGTGGGGAAGTCGTGAACACATAAGCCGGCACATGTGATCCTTGCGTCTTTGCATAATTTATGCAATGTTCGCAAAGGTGAATAAGCTGTTTGCTGAGATCTCGGTTGCGGAAATATTATGGCGGTGACTCGAAGAATATATGTCCCACTAAGCACGTTTGTCTCCGGACAAAAGATGACGGTCAAGGCTGCGTCTGTTCCCACTTTCCATGTGTTTGCAGGAATATGACGTGGTCTTGCCCTGATTTATGAATGCTACCTAGTTGATCTTGCCAGTAGTCATATGCTTGTCTCAAAGATTAAGCCATGCATGTAATAACCCTCACGAGCAGATAGAATTTTGGTCGAGAAAATTCTTTAAGATCAGTTTGAAGATTGATCGATCAGAATTTAAATAAAAATCGACACGGTGAATTAATCTCTCGACGGGCTGTCTTTTGGTCAAAAAACCATCTCTTGATGGTTCTGGTTGAGTGTTAATTATTATTGTCGATTTTTATTCATGCTAGGCGAGTTTATTCAGAGCAGGACGAGATTCGAATGATGAAAAATATTTAGTCGAAACAGTCCAAATAATATCGACAAAACTCTTAAAATTATTATTGAACAGTCACATGTCTTGCACCTTCTAGCCTACTTGCTTCCTCAGTAATTAGATCACATGACATGCACCTACTTGTTTACCTGCTTGCTCATTAGAAGTCACATGCTTGTCACAAGCTGTTTGCTTCAGCTGCTTGTGTCTTTATTCATGGAAGGGAAATGTTCAGTTGCTTGTGCTGCTTGGTGTGCTGAAGCATGTCACCAGCTGTCTAACCTCAGCTTTGTCTTTTGTGGGAGCAAACCCTCATCTGAAGCAACTCCTTATGATATAAAATACCCTCTTCTCTCCTCTGGTCGTCCTGTTTCTGCAAGAAAAACCAGAGAAAAATTCAGAGAGAAAGAGAGAAAGAAGAGAGAAAAATCTGTGAGAAAAACTAGTTGAAAAATTCAGAAAAAAATTCAGAGAAGAGAATTGAGCATGGACGAACCTTTCTCACCATCCTGTGACTTTAATCAGTGTGTTCTAGTATGGTTAAGAGCTGAAGGTTTGGTGTCCAAGAGTTTAGAATCACCCAAGTTCTTTAGCCTTGGATTTTATTGGTAAGAACATATGGGTTTGATGAGATCAGTTTTGCTTGAGCTTCTGTTTTTGTTAGGTAACCAAAACGATTTGGTCTGTTTCTGATCTTGAACCTATCATGGGTATCTTGTCCTGTCATGTGTGTGCTGACAGGACAAGATTATGCACCTATTGAGAGACTTATGAAATCTCTACGTTGGAATTGTTGTTTGCATGTGGGACATTGTAGTCCTATGACACAGTTCCCATCCTGTGTGCGCTGACCCTGCTAAGAACCATCCAGGTGAATGCTGGAAAGCCATGGGAGCTTGTGTGAGATGTGGCAGCTTGGATCATTCCATCCGAGATTGCACTCGACCAAGCCGGACTCAGGGCCAATCTAGTGGCAGAGGCTCTCGGACTTGTTTCCATTGCGGCCAAAGCGGACACTTCCAAAGTGAATGTCCTAAGCGGCAAGGAGGACAAGGGAAGGGTCGTGGAGACACGGGAAAGTCGACCCAGAGCAGGCCGACCACAACACCAAGGGTGTATGAGCTGTCCCGAGACGACAGTGCTTCTGGATCGTTTGATTCGATCTCTGGTAATTTCTGAATTTATCTGTTTACATTCAATAGAATGCTTGGTCTGGAACCTAGAGTGTCTAGGGGATTCTGATGTGGGTCTCTTATAGGGACCCTCATGATTGGTGGTGTTGAAACCCACGTGCTTTTCGACACAGGGGCTACACATAGTTTTGTGAGTCCGGAACTGGTCGGAAAGGGTCTGTTCTGCCTCTGTTATGGGGATAATTCGAGACTAGTGAGGGCGGCCAGTGGGCAAATCATGCACTCATTAGGGCTCATGACTAATATCCCGGTGATGATCCAGGAGAAAAATCTGCCTGTAGATCTGATTGTGTTGCGCCTACAGAATCACGATGTGATCCTAGGCATGGATTGGTTGGGAAAGTATCGGGCCACTCTCGACTGCCACAGAGGATGTGTACGGTTGGAGACTAGACCTCACCCGATCCAGTACCAAAGTCTGAATATGAGTCCAGCTCTGGATAGAGTAGTGGTGTCAGCAATCCGAGCAGAACGGATGCTTAGACGGGGTTGTGAAGCATATTTGACCACAATTACCACTATGGAGCACGGCAGGTCTGATGATCAGAAAGATCTAACTGAGGACTCGTTGGTGTCTGAGTTCCCAGATATGTTCCGTTCGCTACAGGGTGTCCCCCCTGATAGGTCGGATCCATTTACGATTGAACTAGAACCAGGGACAGCTCCGCTGTCCAAGAGTCCGTACCGAATGGCTCCGGCCGAGATGTCCGAGCTAAAGAAGCAATTAGAAGAATTGCTGGACAAGGGGTTCATACGTCCAAGTAGCTCTCTTTGGGGTGCACCAGTCCTCTTTGTGAAAAAGAAGGATGGTAGCATGCGTCTGTGTATTGACTATCGAGGGTTGAACAGGGTTACTGTGAAGAACAAGTACCCGTTGCCCAGAATAGATGAGTTGTTGGATCAACTCAAAGGAGCCAAGTGGTTTTCTAAGATTGATTTGGCCTCAGGGTATCATCAGATCCCTATAGAGCCAAATGATATTAGAAAGACAGCATTCCAGACCAGGTACGGCCACTACGAGTTTGTGGTTATGCCATTCGGTCTGACCAATGCGCCTGCTGCATTCATGAAAATGATGAACAGCGTGTTCCGAGACTTCCTGGACGAATCAGTGATCATCTTCATTGATGATATCCTGATTTACTCCACGGATGAGAAATCTCATTGGAAACACCTGAGAGCCGTGCTGGAACGATTACGGGAACACAAGCTCTATGCAAAACTCAGTAAATGCAGTTTTTGGCAGAAGAGCATTGGGTTTCTCGGCCACATTGTGTCCGGTGAGGGTGTCTCGGTGGATCCAGAGAAGATCAGGGCAATCAAAGATTGGCCTCGACCACGCAGTGCCACGGAAGTCAGAAGCTTCCTAGGGCTGGCAGGTTATTATAGAAAGTTTGTGAAAGGATTCGCAAGCTTGGCTCAGCCTATGACACGGTTGACCGGGAAGGAGGTTAAGTTCACATGGTCTGAGGAGTGTGGGAAATGTTTTTCCGCGCTTAAGGACATGCTGACTAGCGCACCTATTCTGGTTCTTCCAGAGGCCGACCAACCCTATGTGGTTTATACGGACGCGTCCATAACAGGACTAGGTTGCGTATTAACCCAGCATGGGAAGGTCATCGCCTATGCGTCAAGGCAGTTGAGAAAACATGAGGGAAACTACCCCACCCATGACCTTGAAATGGCTGCGGTAGTGTTCGCCTTAAAGATTTGGCGATCATACTTATATGGTGCCAAGGTTCAGATACTTACGGACCATAAGAGTCTTAAGTATATATTCACCCAGCCTGAGTTAAACTTAAGGCAGAGAAGGTGGATGGAGTTTGTAGCTGATTACGATCTGGATATCACCTATCATCCGGGAAAGGCTAATCTGGTCGCAGATGCCTTGAGCCGGAGAAGGGCCAACGTATCAGCCGAACGAGAAGCGGACGACCTGGACGGTACGGTTCGTGCCCTACGGTTGAACGCATCGACCAAAGAGTCTGAACCACTCGGATTAGAGGCGGTCAATCAGGCCGACCTGCTTACCCGAATTCGGTTGGCTCAAGGTCAGGACGAGAACCTAAACAAGGTTGCTCAGAATGATAGGACGGAGTACCAAACTGCAAAGGATGGTACCATCCTAGTAAACGGTCGGATCAGTGTTCCTAATGATAGGAGTCTAAAGGAAGAGATTATGAGGGAGGCTCATAAATCCAGATTCTCGGTTCATCATGGTGCGACCAAGATGTACCAGAACCTTAAGAAGTTCTATCATTGGATCCGTATGAAGGCCGATGTCGCGGAATGGGTGGCCAAGTGTTCCACTTGCCAACTCATCAAAGCAGAACATCAAGTGCCTACTGGGTTATTACAAAGCTTTCCTATTCCAAAATGGAAATGGGATCACATCACAATGGACTTTGTGACTGGGTTCCCTACTACGAGGAATAAGAAAGATGCGGTTTGGGTTGTGGTTGATCGCCTAACCAAATCAGCACACTTCCTGGCTATCAAAAAGTCGGATGGGGTAGATCAGATTGTACGTAAGTAAATTGATGAGATCGTCCGACTACATGGTGTACCGGCAAGCATAGTTTCAGATAGGGATTCAAGGTTCACATCTTACTTCTGGAAGGCTTTCCAAAAAGCTTTAGGAACAAGAGTGAACATGAGTACAGCCTATCACCCACAGACGGATGGACAGTCTGAACGTACGATCCAGACATTGGAAGATATGTTGCGAGCATGTGTTCTAGACTGGGGTGATTCCTGGGAGAAACATCTACCTCTGGTAGAATTTGCTTACAGCAATAGCTTCCATAGTAGTATTGGCATGTCGCCATACGAAGCTCTCTATGGGCGTCCATGCAAGACACCCTTATGCTGGACCCAAGTAGGGGAACGCAGCATGATTGGTCCGGAGATTGTCGAAGAGACAACCGAAAAGATCAAGTTCTTGAGGGACAAGATGAGACAGGCACAAGACCGCCAAAAGAACTATGCAGATCGAAGAAGGAAAGATCTCGAGTTCCAAGTAGGTGACTTGGTGTATCTCAAAATGATTACCTTCAAAGGACGAGTCCGGATCTCCGGAAGACGGAAGTTAGATCCGAGATACTTGGGGCCGTTCATGATCAGATCAGGACGTCCTGTGTGTGCTGACAGACACCCATAGATGTCATGTGTGTACTGAACAGACAGCCCACGTGGGCCAAAATAACTTAAACAGTCCACAGGAAGGGTCAGTGTGCTGAGTCCAAGGACCAACGTGCGGATATGTGTACTGATGGACAGCCATGAACGTCCTGTGTGTGCTGACGGACACAGACGGACACACACAGACGTCTTGTGTGCGCTGGCGGACACCCACGGACGTCCTGTGTGTACTGAACAGACAGCCCACGTGGGCTAAAATCACCCGAACAGTCCACGAGAAGGGCCAGCGTGTTGAGTCCAAGGACCAGCGTGCTGATATGTGTACTGATGGACAGCGATGGACATCCTGTGTGTGCTGACAGACACACACGGACAGCCACAGATGTCCTGTGTGTGCTGGCGGACACCCACGGATGTCCTATGTGTACTGAACAGAAAGCCCACGTGGGCCAAAATCACCCGAACAGTCCAATGGAATGGCCAGCGTGCTGAGTCCAAGGACCAACATGCGGATATGTGTACTGATGGACAGCCATGGACGTCCTGTGTGTGCTGACGGACACAGACGGACACACACAGACGTCTTGTGTGCGCTGGCGGACACCCACGGACGTCCTGTGTGTACTGAACAGACAGCCCACGTGGGCCAAAATCAACTGAACAGTCCATGGGAAGGGTCAGCGTGCTGAGTCCAAGGACCAACGTGCTGATATGTGTACTGATGGACAGCCACAGACGTCTTGTGTGTGCTGACAGACACACACGGACAGCCACGGACGTCCTGTGTGTGCTGACGGACACACACGGACGTCCTGTGTGTGCTGACGGACACCCACATACGTCTTGTGTGTACTGAACAGACAGCCCACGTGAGCCAAAATCACCCGAACAGTCCACGAGAAGGGTCAGCATGCTGAGTCCAAGGACCAACATGCTGATATGTGTACTGATGGACAGCCGCGGACGTCCGTGTGTGCTGACGGACAAACACGGACACACACGGACAGCCACGGACGTCCTGTGTGTGCTGACGGACACCCACGTATAGGTACGGACATCCTTTGTGTACTGAACAGACAGCCCATGTGGGCCAAAATAACCCTAACAGTCCACGGGAAGGGCAGCATGCTGAGTCCAAGGACCAGCGTCCTGATATGTGTACTGATGGACTGCCACGTACGTTCTGCGTGTGCTGACAGACACACACAGACAGCCACGGACGTCCTGTGTGTGCTGACGGAGACACACGGACGTCCTGTGTCTACTGAACAGACAGCCCCACATGGGCCAAAATCACCCACGGACAGCCAAAATCACCCGAGAAGCCAAAAATTCAAAATCTAATATTTTTGAAGAAAGTTTTCTGAAAGGAAGCATCAAAATATGTCAACAAAGAGTTTAGGATGTCAAGTGTTGATCAAAAGTTGTTGTAGACATCCGTTTAGACCACGAAACCCCGAAATTTCTAGCATGCAAAATACATGGTTAGAAGCAAAAGAAAATCATGAAAATTTACCAGAAAATAGCTTTAACCATTCTTATGAAGCATGCAAAAAATCAGATTCAAACTCGAAGTATTTTTTTTCAGTCTGTCACTTGTAGACATTGGTCGTCACTCCTTACTCGACTGCTCGGTCCAACACTATCGATGGCTGGGTTGAGATCGATCCTTTAGACCTTCGGAATTTGAAGCCACAGACGTCCTGTGTTAGCTGACGGACACACAAGGACATCCTGTGTGTGCTGATGGACACACACAGACGTCCTGTGTGTACTGAACAGACAGCCCACGTGGGCAAAAATCACCCGAACAGTCCACGAGAAGGGCCAGCGTGCTGAGTCCAAGGACCAGCGTGCTGATATGTGTACTGATGGACAGCCATGAACATCCTGTCTGTGCTGACAGACACACACGGACAGCCACAGACGTCATTCAAACTCGAAGTATTTTTTTTCAGTCGGTCACCTGTAGACATTGGTCGTCACTCCTTACTCGACTGCTCGGTCGAACGCTATCGATGGCTGGGTTGAGATCGATCCTTTAGACCTTCGGAATTTGAAGCCACAGACGTCCTGTGTTAGCTGACGGACACACAACGACATCCTGTGTGTGCTGATGGATACACACAGACGTCCTGTGTGTACTGAACAGACAGCCCACGTGGGCCAAAATAACCCGAACAGTCCACGAGAAGGGCCAGCGTGCTGAGTCCAAGGACCAGCGTGCTGATATGTGTACTGATGGACAGCCACGGACATCCTGTGTGTGCTGACAGACACACACGGACACACACAGACAGCCACATACGTCCTGTGTGTGCTGGCGGACACCCACGGACGTCCTATGTATACTGAACAGAAAGCACACGTGGGCCAAAATCACCCGAACAGTCCAATGGAATGGCCAGCGTGCTGAGTCCAAGGACCAACGTGCGGATATGTGTACTGATGGACAGCCATGGACGTCCTGTGTGTGCTGACGGACACAGACGGACACACACAGACGTCTTGTGTGCGCTGGCGGACACCCACGGACGTCCTGTGTGTACTGAACAGACAGCCCACGTGGGCCAAAATCAACTGAACAGTCCACGGGAAGGGACAGCGTGCTGAGTCCTAGGACCAACGTGCTGATATGTGTACTGATGGACAGCCACAGATGTCCTGTGTGTGCTGACGGACACACACGGACAGCCACGGACGTTCTGTGTGTGCTGACGGACACACACGGACGTCCTGTGTGTGCTGACGGACACCCACATACGTCTTGTGTGTACTGAATAGACAGCCCACGTGAGCCAAAATCACCCGAACAGTCCACGAGAAGGGTCAGCATGCTGAGTCCAAGTACCAACATGCTGATATGTGTACTGATGGACAGCTGCGGACGTCCTGTGTGCTGACAGACAAACACGGACACACACGGACAGCCACAGACGTCCTGTGTGTGCTGACGGACACCCACGGACGTCCTGTGTGTACTGAACAGACAGCCCACGTGGGCCAAAATCACCCGAATAGTTCACGAGAAGGGCCAGCGTGCTGAGTCAAAGGACCAACGTGCGGATCTATGTACTGATGGACAGCCATGGACGTCCTGTGTGTGCTGACGGACACAGACGGACACACACAGACGTCTTGTGTGCGCTGTCGGACACCCACAGACGTCCTGTGTGTACTGAACAGACAGCCCACGTGGGCCAAAATCAACTGAACAGTCCACGGGAAGGGTCAGCGTGCTGAGTCCTAGGACCAACGTGCTGATATGTGTACTGATGGACAGCCACAGACGTCCTGTGTGTGCTGACGGACACACTCGGACAGCCACGGACGTCATGTGTGTGCTGACGGACACACACGGACGTACTGTGTGTGCTGACGGACACCCACAGACGTCTTGTGTGTATTGAATAGACAGCCCACGTGAGCCAAAATCACCCGAACAGTCCACGAGAAGGGTCAGCATGCTGAGTCCAAGTACCAACATGCTGATATGTGTACTGATGGACAGCTGCGGACGTCCTGTGTGTGCTGACAGACAAACACGGACACACACGGACAGCCACAGACATCCTGTGTGTGCTGACGGACACCCACGGACGTCCTGTGTGTACTGAACAGACAGCCCACGTGGGCCAAAATCACCCAAATAGTTCACGGGAAGGGCCAGCGTGCTGAGTCCAAGGACCAACGTGCTGATATGTGTACTGATGGACAGCCACAGACGTCATGTGTGTACTGATGGACACACACGGACACACACAGACACGCACAAACAGCCACGGACGTCATGTGTGTGCTGACAGACACCCATGGACATCCTGTGTGTGCTGATGGACCCACACGGACGTCCTGTGTGTACTGAAAAGACAGCCCACGTGGGCCAAAATCACCCGAACAGTCCACGGGAAGGGCCAGCGTGCTGAGTCCAAGGACCAGCGTGCTGATATGTGTACTGATGGACAGCCACGGACGTCCTGTGTGTGCTGACGGACACACACCGACAGCCACAGACAGCCACAGACACACACGGACGTCCAGTGTGTGCTGACGGACGTCCAGTGTGTGCTGGCGGACACCCACGGACGTCCTGTGTGTACTGAACAGACAGCCCACGTGGGCCGAAATCACCCAAACAGTCCACGGGAAGGGTCAACGTGCTGAGTCCAAGGACCAACGTGCTGATATGTGTACTGACGGACAGCCACGGACGTCATGTGTGTGCTGACGGACACACATGGAGAGCCACGGACGTCTTGTGTGTGCTGACGGACACACACAGACGTCTTGTGTGTGCTGACAGACACCCATAGACGTCCTGTGTGTACTGAACAGACAGCCCACATGGGCCAAAAACACCCGAACAGTCCACGAGAAGGGTCAGTGTGCTAAGTCCAAGGACCAACGTGCTGATATGTGTACAGATGGACAGCCACGGACGTTCTGTGTGTGCTGACGGACACACACGGACATAGACAGACACACAGGACAGCCACGGACGTCCTGTGTGTGCTGACGGACACCCACGGACATCCTGTGTGTGCTGACGGACACCCACAGACGTCCTGTGTGTGCTGATGGACACCCACGGACGTCCTGTGTGTACTAAACAGACAGCCCACATGGGCCAAAATCACCCGAACAGTTCACAGGATGGGCCAGCGCGCTGAGTCCAAGGAGCAACGTGCTGATATGTGTACTAATGGAGAGCCACGGACATCCTGTGTGTGCTGACAGACACACACGGACACACACGGACAGCCACGGACGGCCACGGACGTCCTGTGTGTGCTGAGTCCAAGGACCAACGTGCGGATATGTATACTGATGGACAGCCATGGACGTCTTGTGTGTGCAGACGGACACACACAGACGTCCTGTGTGCGCTGGCGGACGCCCACAGACGTCCTGTGTGTACTGAACAGACTGCCCACGTGGGCCAAAATCAACAGAACAGTCCACGGGAAGGGTCAGCGTGCTGAGTCCAAGGACCAACGTGTTGATATGTATACTGATGGACAGCCACAGACGTCCTGTGTGTGCTGACGGACACCCACAGACGTCTTGTGTGTACTGAACAAACAGCCCACGTGAGCCAAAATCACCCGAACAGTCCATGAGAAGGCTCAGCGTGCTGAGTCCGAGGACCAACATGCTGATATGTGTACTGATGGACAGCCGCGGACGTCCTGTGTGTGCTGACGGACAAACACGGGCGCACACAGACAGCCACGGACGTCCTGTGTGTGCTGACGGACACCCACGGACATACTGTGTGTACTGAACAGACAGCCACGGACGTCCTGTGTGTACTGAACAGACAGCCCACGTGGGCCAAAATCACCCGAACAGTCCACGGGAAGGGTCAACATGCTGAGTCCATGGACCAACGTGCTGATATGTGTACTGACGGACAGCCACGGACGTCCTGTGTGTGCTGACGGACACACACGGACACACAAGGAGAGCCACGGACATCCTGTGTGTGCTGACGGACACACACGGACGTCCTGTGTGTGCTGACAGACACCCATGGACGTCATGTGTGTACTGAACAGACAGCCCACGTGGGCCAAAATCACCCGAACCGTCCACGGGAAGGGTCAGTGTGCTGAGTCCAAGGACCAACGTGCTGATATGTGTACTGGTGGACAGCCACAGACGTCCTGTGTGTGTTGACCGACACACACGGACACACACGGACAGCCACGGACGTCCTGTGTGTGCTGACGGACACACACGGACGTCCTGTGTGTGCTGACGGACACCCACGGACGTTCTGTGTGTACTGAACAGACAGCCCAAGTGGACCAAAATCACCCGAACTGTCCACGAGAAGGGCCAGCGTGCTGAGTCCTAGGACCAACGTGCTGATATGTGTACTGATGGACAGCCACAGATGTCCTGTGTGTGCTGACGGACACACACGGACAGCCACGGACGTCCTGTGTGTGCTGACGGACACACACGGATGTCCTGTGTGTGCTGACGGACACCCACATACGTCTTGTGTGTACTGAATAGACAGCCCACGTGAGCCAAAATCACCCGAACAGTCCACGAGAAGGGTCAGCATGCTGAGTCCAAGTACCAACATGCTGATATGTGTACTGATGGACAGCTGCGGACGTCCTGTGTGTGCTGACAGACAAACACGGACACACACGGACAGCCACAGACGTCCTGTGTGTGCTGACGGACACCCACGGACGTCCTGTGTGTACTGAACAGACAGCCCACGTGGGCCAAAATCACCCGAATAGTTCACGAGAAGGGCCAGCGTGCTGAGTCAAAGGACCAACGTGCGGATATATGTACTGATGGACAGCCATGGACGTCCTGTGTGTGCTGACGGACACAGACGGACACACACAGACGTCTTGTGTGCGCTGTCGGACACCCACAGACGTCCTGTGTGTACTGAACAGACAGCCCACGTGGGCCAAAATCAACTGAACAGTCCACGGGAAGGGTCAGCGTGCTGAGTCCTAGGACCAACGTGCTGATATGTGTACTGATGGACAGCCACAGACGTCCTGTGTGTGCTGACGGACACACTCGGACAGCCACGGACGTCATGTGTGTGCTGACGGACACACACGGACGTACTGTGTGTGCTGACGGACACCCACAGACGTCTTGTGTGTATTGAATAGACAGCCCACGTGAGCCAAAATCACCGAACAGTCCACGAGAAGGGTCAGCATGCTGAGTCCAAGTACCAACATGCTGATATGTGTACTGATGGACAGCTGCGGACGTCCTGTGTGTGCTGACAGACAAAACACGGACACACACGGACAGCCACAGACATCCTGTGTGTGCTGACGGACACCCACGGACGTCCTGTGTGTACTGAACAGACAGCCCACGTGGGCCAAAATCACCCAAATAGTTCACGGGAAGGGCCAGCGTGCTGAGTCCAAGGACCAACGTGCTGATATGTGTACTGATGGACAGCCACAGACGTCATGTGTGTACTGATGGACACACACGGACACACACAGACACGCACAAACAGCCACGGACGTCATGTGTGTGCTGACAGACACCCATGGACATCCTGTGTGTGCTGATGGACCCACACGGACGTCCTGTGTGTACTGAAAAGACAGCCCACGTGGGCCAAAATCACCCGAACAGTCCACGGGAAGGGCCAGCGTGCTGAGTCCAAGGACCAGCGTGCTGATATGTGTACTGATGGACAGCCACGGACGTCCTGTGTGTGCTGACGGACACACACCGACAGCCACAGACAGCCACAGACACACACGGACGTCCAGTGTGTGCTGACGGACGTCCAGTGTGTGCTGGCGGACACCCACGGACGTCCTGTGTGTACTGAACAGACAGCCCACGTGGGCCGAAATCACCCAAACAGTCCACGGGAAGGGTCAACGTGCTGAGTCCAAGGACCAACGTGCTGATATGTGTACTGACGGACAGCCACGGACGTCATGTGTGTGCTGACGGACACACATGGAGAGCCACGGACGTCTTGTGTGTGCTGACGGACACACACAGACGTCTTGTGTGTGCTGACAGACACCCATAGACGTCCTGTGTGTACTGAACAGACAGCCCACATGGGCCAAAAACACCCGAACAGTCCACGAGAAGGGTCAGTGTGCTAAGTCCAAGGACCAACGTGCTGATATGTGTACAGATGGACAGCCACGGACGTTCTGTGTGTGCTGACGGACACACACGGACATAGACAGACACACACGGACAGCCACGGACGTCCTGTGTGTGCTGACGGACACCCACGGACATCCTGTGTGTGCTGACGGACACCCACAGACGTCCTGTGTGTGCTGATGGACACCCACGGACGTCCTGTGTGTACTAAAAGACAGCCCACATGGGCCAAAATCACCCGAACAGTTCACAGGATGGGCCAGCGCGCTGAGTCCAAGGAGCAACGTGCTGATATGTGTACTAATGGAGAGCCACGGACATCCTGTGTGTGCTGACAGACACACACGGACACACACGGACAGCCACGGACGGCCACGGACGTCCTGTGTGTGCTGAGTCCAAGGACCAACGTGCGGATATGTATACTGATGGACAGCCATGGACGTCTTGTGTGTGCAGACGGACACACACAGACGTCCTGTGTGCGCTGGCGGACGCCCACAGACGTCCTGTGTGTACTGAACAGACTGCCCACGTGGGCCAAAATCAACAGAACAGTCCACGGGAAGGGTCAGCGTGCTGAGTCCAAGGACCAACGTGTGATATGTATACTGATGGACAGCCACAGACGTCCTGTGTGTGCTGACGGACACCCACAGACGTCTTGTGTGTACTGAACAAACAGCCCACGTGAGCCAAAATCACCCGAACAGTCCATGAGAAGGCTCAGCGTGCTGAGTCCGAGGACCAACATGCTGATATGTGTACTGATGGACAGCCGCGGACGTCCTGTGTGTGCTGACGGACAAACACGGGCGCACACAGACAGCCACGGACGTCCTGTGTGTGCTGACGGACACCCACGGACATACTGTGTGTACTGAACAGACAGCCACGGACGTCCTGTGTGTACTGAACAGACAGCCCACGTGGGCCAAAATCACCCGAACAGTCCACGGGAAGGGTCAACATGCTGAGTCCATGGACCAACGTGCTGATATGTGTACTGAGGACAGCCACGGACGTCCTGTGTGTGCTGACGGACACACACGGACACACAAGAGAGCCACGGACATCCTGTGTGTGCTGACGGACACACACGGACGTCCTGTGTGTGCTGACAGACACCCATGGACGTCATGTGTGTACTGAACAGACAGCCCACGTGGGCCAAAATCACCCGAACCGTCCACGGGAAGGGTCAGTGTGCTGAGTCCAAGGACCAACGTGCTGATATGTGTACTGGTGGACAGCCACAGACGTCCTGTGTGTGTTGACCGACACACACGGACACACACGGACAGCCACGGACGTCCTGTGTGTGCTGACGGACACACACGGACGTCCTGTGTGTGCTGACGGACACCCACGGACGTTCTGTGTGTACTGAACAGACAGCCCAGTGGACCAAAATCACCCGAACTGTCCACGAGAAGGGCCAGCGTGCTGAGTCCTAGGACCAACGTGCTGATATGTGTACTGATGGACAGCCACAGATGTCCTGTGTGTGCTGACGGACACACACGGACAGCCACGGACGTCCTGTGTGTGCTGACGGACACACACGGATGTCCTGTGTGTGCTGACGGACACCCACATACGTCTTGTGTGTACTGAATAGACAGCCCACGTGAGCCAAAATCACCCGAACAGTCCACGAGAAGGGTCAGCATGCTGAGTCCAAGTACCAACATGCTGATATGTGTACTGATGGACAGCTGCGGACGTCCTGTGTGTGCTGACAGACAAACACGGACACACACGGACAGCCACAGACGTCCTGTGTGTGCTGACGGACACCCACGGACGTCCTGTGTGTACTGAACAGACAGCCCACGTGGGCCAAAATCACCCGAATAGTTCACGAGAAGGGCCAGCGTGCTGAGTCAAAGGACCAACGTGCGGATATATGTACTGATGGACAGCCATGGACGTCCTGTGTGTGCTGACGGACACAGACGGACACACACAGACGTCTTGTGTGCGCTGTCGGACACCCACAGACGTCCTGTGTGTACTGAACAGACAGCCCACGTGGGCCAAAATCAACTGAACAGTCCACGGGAAGGGTCAGCGTGCTGAGTCCTAGGACCAACGTGCTGATATGTGTACTGATGGACAGCCACAGACGTCCTGTGTGTGCTGACGGACACACTCGGACAGCCACGGACGTCATGTGTGTGCTGACGGACACACACGGACGTACTGTGTGTGCTGACGGACACCCACAGACGTCTTGTGTGCATTGAATAGACAGCCCACGTGAGCCAAAATCACCCGAACAGTCCACGAGAAGGGTCAGCATGCTGAGTCCAAGTACCAACATGCTGATATGTGTACTGATGGACAGCTGCGGACGTCCTGTGTGTGCTGACAGACAAACACGGACACACACGGACAGCCACAGACATCCTGTGTGTGCTGACGGACACCCACGACGTCCTGTGTGTACTGAACAGACAGCCCACGTGGGCCAAAATCACCCAAATAGTTCACGGGAAGGGCCAGCGTGCTGAGTCCAAGGACCAACGTGCTGATATGTGTACTGATGGACAGCCACAGACGTCATGTGTGTACTGATGGACACACACGGACACACACAGACACGCACAAACAGCCACGGACGTCATGTGTGTGCTGACAGACACCCATGGACATCCTGTGTGTGCTGATGGACCCACACGGACGTCCTGTGTGTACTGAAAAGACAGCCCACGTGGGCCAAAATCACCCGAACAGTCCACGGGAAGGGCCAGCGTGCTGAGTCCAAGGACCAGCGTGCTGATATGTGTACTGATGGACAGCCACGGACGTCCTGTGTGTGCTGACGGACACACACCGACAGCCACAGACAGCCACAGACACACACGGACGTCCAGTGTGTGCTGACGGACGTCCAGTGTGTGCTGGCGGACACCCACGGACGTCCTGTGTGTACTGAACAGACAGCCCACGTGGGCCGAAATCACCCAAACAGTCCACGGGAAGGGTCAACGTGCTGAGTCCAAGGACCAACGTGCTGATATGTGTACTGACGGACAGCCACGGACGTCATGTGTGTGCTGACGGACACACATGGAGAGCCACGGACGTCTTGTGTGTGCTGACGGACACACACAGACGTCTTGTGTGTGCTGACAGACACCCATAGACGTCCTGTGTGTACTGAACAGACAGCCCACATGGGCCAAAAACACCCGAACAGTCCACGAGAAGGGTCAGTGTGCTAAGTCCAAGGACCAACGTGCTGATATGTGTACAGATGGACAGCCACGGACGTTCTGTGTGTGCTGACGGACACACACGGACATAGACAGACACACACGGACAGCCACGGACGTCCTGTGTGTGCTGACGGACACCCACGGACATCCTGTGTGTGCTGACGGACACCCACAGACGTCCTGTGTGTGCTGACGGACACCCACGGACGTCCTGTGTGTACTAAACAGACAGCCCACATGGGCCAAAATCACCCGAACAGTTCACAGGATGGGCCAGCGCGCTGAGTCCAAGGAGCAACGTGCTGATATGTGTACTAATGGAGAGCCACGGACATCCTGTGTGTGCTGACAGACACACACGGACACACACGGACAGCCACGGACGGCCACGGACGTCCTGTGTGTGCTGAGTCCAAGGACCAACGTGCGGATATGTATACTGATGGACAGCCATGGACGTCTTGTGTGTGCAGACGGACACACACAGACGTCCTGTGTGCGCTGGCGGACGCCCACAGACGTCCTGTGTGTACTGAACAGACTGCCCACGTGGGCCAAAATCAACAGAACAGTCCACGGGAAGGGTCAGCGTGCTGAGTCCAAGGACCAACGTGTTGATATGTATACTGATGGACAGCCACAGACGTCCTGTGTGTGCTGACGGACACCCACAGACGTCTTGTGTGTACTGAACAAACAGCCCACGTGAGCCAAAATCACCCGAACAGTCCATGAGAAGGCTCAGCGTGCTGAGTCCGAGGACCAACATGCTGATATGTGTACTGATGGACAGCCGCGGACGTCCTGTGTGTGCTGACGGACAAACACGGGCGCACACAGACAGCCACGGACGTCCTGTGTGTGCTGACAGACACCCACGGACATACTGTGTGTACTGAACAGACAGCCACGGACGTCCTGTGTGTACTGAACAGACAGCCCACGTGGGCCAAAATCACCCGAACAGTCCACGGGAAGGGTCAACATGCTGAGTCCATGGACCAACGTGCTGATATGTGTACTGACGGACAGCCACGGACGTCCTGTGTGTGCTGACGGACACACACGGACACACAAGGAGAGCCACGGACATCCTGTGTGTGCTGACGGACACACACGGACGTCCTGTGTGTGCTGACAGACACCCATGGACGTCATGTGTGTACTGAACAGACAGCCCACGTGGGCCAAAATCACCCGAACCGTCCACGGGAAGGGTCAGTGTGCTGAGTCCAAGGACCAACGTGCTGATATGTGTACTGGTGGACAGCCACAGACGTCCTGTGTGTGTTGACCGACACACACGGACACACACGGACAGCCACGGACGTCCTGTGTGTGCTGACGGACACACACGGACGTCCTGTGTGTGCTGACGGACACCCACGGACGTTCTGTGTGTACTGAACAGACAGCCCAAGTGGACCAAAATCACCCGAACTGTCCACGAGAAGGGCCAGCGTGCTGAGTCTAAGGACCAACGTGCTGATATGTGTACTCATAGACGGCCACAGACATCTTGTTTGTGCAGACGGACACACACGGACAGCCACGGACGTCCTGTGTGTGCTGACGGACAACCACGGACAGCCACAGACGTCCTGTGTGTGCTGGCGGACACCCACGGACGTCCTGTGTCTACTGAACAGACAGCCTACATGGGCCAAAATCACTCGAACAGTCCACGGGAAGAGTCAGCATGCTGAGTCCAAGGACCAACGTGCTGATATGTGTACTGATGGATAGCCACGGACGTCCTGTGTGATTGCTGATGGACACACACAGACACACACGGACACACACAGACAGCCACGGACGTCCTGTTTGTGCTGACAGACACCCACGGACATCCTGTGTGTGCTGATGGACACCCACGGATGTCCTGTGTGTAATGAACAGACAGCCCATGTGGGCCAGAATCACCCGAACAGTCCACGGTATGGGCCAGCATGCTGAGTCCAAGGACCAGCGTGCTAATATGTGTACTGATGGACAGCCACGGACGTCCTGTGTGTGCTGACGGACACACACGGACACACACGGACAGCCACAGACGTCCTGTGTGTGCTGACGGACAGCCACGAATAGGCACAGACGTCCTTTGGGTACTGAACAGACAGCCCACGTGGGCCAAAATCACCCTAACAGTCCACGGGAAGGGCCAGCGTGCTGAGTCCAAGGACCAGCGTTGTAAGACCCGATCCCGGCCGCCTAGGCCACGGTCGATGCCTCACGTCGCTCGGTCTACTTCCTAGCCGAACCTCTTAATTTTTGCCCTTTATTTATAATATCGCCTAAAGGCGAGGGCTAACTTAGATCTTAGCTAATGACTTCCCTAGTCATTAATAGCATAGATCCTTTCAACAGATACGCAGTGGATTATTCTCTAGTTAACCATTGGTCTAAAACCAATCTAACACTTGTCTGGTCAGATCACCTCAGCTACTGGTCAGTAAACACAACTGCCAGCTAGCTCCAAGGTCGATCCTGAACCTAGACCAAGTCATACAATCAGAGGTTCCGTTCCCCTAAGCCATTCTATCTAGATCTACATAAGTAAATGCTAGATCATACCTTTGCCACATCTATGGAGCTTATTAGCTCATCGGGTCCTCCATTGACTTGAATTGCTCTTGCTTAACAGCTGGACCACGATCACTCAATGATCTTACTTAAGGTCCTTATCTTGACTCCTGCATCAAACAACTCCCCTAGGTACTTAGTCATTCAACCAACCAATCCCACAGACATAAGTAACCTTTGAGAAGTCTTCGAAAGGATAAGGATATGTATTTGGCCTATCTCGGCTCAAGCACAATCCAAAATCCTTTTGCCTTATAGGCAATAGTACCAAGTCCATCTTCTGGACTGACAAAGCTCATTAGATCCTAAGTCAATCAACCAACCATCCTCACATGACTTGGAACTGATGAGTCATCATCTGGCCTGATCGGCCTTGGGACTTAACCCAGACAACAGATATGACTTGTTCATACCAACCGATGCATTCATTAATCAGGTTAGCACCGATACCTTAGACCATCATTCAGAGGTCAGGTCGTCCATACTCAACCATGATCAGATCTTACACGGTCTTTCTTGAACAATCACACTTAGGCTCAGTATCCATGGTCTACGACATATAGTACTAGCCACACACTTCGTCATGACTCTTAGCCAATACCGAACCTATCAACACCAAGGTTGATATCTAGAAGCATCACATCAATACTCTTACTCCAGCAACATGACTATCCATACTAGTGTTCGGCCATTGGACCATCGTTATGAAACATGATCCGACCACTAGACTTCATAAGCCGTCGCCTACTTGGCAGGTATTGATATAACCGGCCTTCCATTGCCATCATGTAGGTCTACTCCCTACATAAGGCATATGGCGCCTATCCTACTCACCAACCCAAAGTTGATTGTAAGATATCCCACTTAGCCTTTGCGCCTAAAACCATCCAACCATAGCCGGATTGTCCATAGTCCCGTCTAACCGTCTGGTTAAGATCTAGGTGCGATCGACCAGTTATAAGTCCGGCCCAAAGGCTCACGGACCTTCTTACCTGATCCGACCCAAAGCCTGGATCCATACCACAGAGTAAGGCCCAAGACCAAACCGGATTGCCTTGCAACCGATCAGACCTTGCGACACAACACTCCGGTTAAACTGACCGTCCGTCCGTTCGACTATGCAGCCGCGGACTGTTCACTTGGTTCGGCCTAAGCCTTGAACCAAAGGCACCGTTTGGAACTCACACCCTTTGGGAACTAGTACCCTTTGGACAAACGTGCCTCTTGGCAACTCATGACCCTTGGCATCTCACACCCATTCAGATGCTCCAACCGTTAGACCTAACCGTCTGGTCCGTGCGTGTGTCCGGCCTATGGCCAAAGGACCACGCCTTAACCTACACAAGTCATGAACCATTGTGACTGTTCAGGGAAGGGTTGCAACCGTTCAGAACAGAACAGAACCGCCCCTATCCAATAGGATCACCTTAGGCCGGTTTAGACCATGTGCGCGCCTAACTCGACGGTTATGGACCGCGACCGCATTACTCAACCAGAACCACGGTTATAACCAATCCCAACATATCCACAAGGCCACGCCAATGTACAGATGGAGTAGAAGAGGAATTAGATGAAAAGAATAAGAAGAATGGGACACAATCCAAACGCCCATGGCTAGACCGGTTCGGACTGCCCGATGGTCTTAGCCGATGATTCGGTGGTTACCCCACTGACCCTATCTGACTGAACCACGGCTTTGGGGTCCTTCTCCAGACCTTTCTCTATGCCTTGGGTATTCATAACCACACGGCCTCCTCTCTCCTAAACCGTTCTACTTGCCGGAGATACAAAACCACCACGACTGGCCCTTTTCCGGCCGATCTCTTGGCCAGAACTCTCTCTCTCTCTCTCTCTACGTTTTTCCATGAGTATTTTACTCTGGAATTGGATAATGAAATCAACAGGAGAGCCCCCATATTTATAGAAAAGGAGGGGGTAAGTCTTGCCCCACAAACAGGCATGACTTGCTAGCGAATGGGCACCATCGGCCAAGGGTTGTGCCCTCTCTGCCACTTGCATCCCTTCGCCCTTTCTGATTGGGTTTGGGGTCGGTCATAAGCCCAACCCACGCCCCAAGCCTCCTGGACTTAGCCCACGGCCTTGTCCAAAGACCCAACAGCCCATGGCCTCATGGCCGGACCTCACATGCCGCCACTGACCCGGACCCGGACCATCGGCCTAAAACCCGAACAGTCCGTCTAGCTGAGATGAGCTGACTCCCAGCTGCCTCAGCTGAGTGAGCTAGTAGTACAGCTATTGGAGCTGACTTAAAAGTGGCTGAGCTGGAGTGAACTCAACCTAGCTTCGTTAAGCTGGTCGAGCTACTTCTCTATCTCGTCCAGCTACCGTCTTACTCGTCTTAGCTGTCTCTTTGCTCTTATAAGGTTAAGTCTAAGTTTCCTTATGTCCTTAACCTTCTTTCTTGACCATGGAACGCTTGCCTTGATGTCCTAAGACTGGCTGGTACGTTTCCTCGAACCATGGCTGTCCCGACAATCCTTTCCAGGATTGGGGGCGTGACAAGTCTCCCGCACTTGTAATGGATTCGTCCTCGAATCCGGTGATGATTATATCTTGTCCCAAGACAAAATATTCCAACTGAACTTATTCTAGTCTTGATCAGAGAATAGAACAAGCTTGATTCAAAACCACCAAATGACCACTTCGATGTACCAGTCAAGTCCTCACGAACTTATTCCAATCTTTAGGCTGCTTGTCCTACAACAAGTCCTAACAGATTGTTATGGTTCTTTTGTCCGTCATGGACAATAAGGTTCATGACCTCAGCCACAACGTAATGGATCATCCCCTTAACCGGCCACAACCTTTTCAGGCTTGGCCGCATTGTGATCTTAGTCCCTCCAGACTAAAAACGCCTCAGACTTGACTTCTTTCCTTCACTGGACTTTGTCATAATTTGATCCTGGTCCTTCCTTGGACTCGATAGTACTCTGGTCCTGGTCCACTCAAGGACTCGACCGTTTCACCCCAACCATAGGTCCATCTCCGAATAGGTCGTGGCCTGATCCTCGTCCTTTACTGGACTTGATCATTCTCAACCTTAGGTCAAACTCCGACTTGGTTGTACTGCGACCATGGTCCTCTCTCGGACATGGTCAATTTCTGCCCTGCCATCTCGGCCGGGGCCGACAGAAACGGACTCTAGGATAGCGGGGCTGTCCCTGGTTCCAGTTCAATCATAAATGGATCCGACCTATATGGGGGGACACCCTGAAGCGAACAGAACACATCTGGGAACTCAGACACCAACGAATCCTCAGAAAGGTCTTTCCAACAGACAAAACAGTCAGGCTCTGTAGTTGTAATTGTTGCCAAAAAGGACTGACAACCCTGTTCTAGTATCCGAATCGCTCGAAATGCTAAAACCACTACTTTCTCTTGAGCCGAACACAGACATTGGTACTGGAACGGATGAACCCCAGTCTCCAATTGCACACGACCTTTATGGCAATCGAGAGTGGCCCGATACTTTCCCAACCAGTCCATACCTAGGATCATCTCGTGATTCTTTAGGTGGACACAGACCAGATTCATGGGGAAGACCTTTCCCTGTATCTGCACTGGGATATTCGACATGAGACCTAGTGAGTTCCTGGCTTGCCCACCGGCTGCCCTCACTATCCCAAAATTATCACCAGTGTACAGACAGAGCAGACCCTTTCCGACCAGTCCCGGACTCACAAAACCTATGTGTAGCCCTGCGTCGGAAAGTAAGTGGGTTTTTACACCACCAATCATGAGGGTTCCTATCAGAGACCGCCATTAGAATCCCCTAGACCATTCTAGGTTCCAGACCAAGTATTACTACTTGAATGTAAAAAGATAAATTTAGAGATTGCCAGAGATCGAATCAAAAGATCCGGAAGCTCCGTCGTCTCGTGACAGTTTATACACCCTCGGTGTTGTGGTTGGTTTGCCTTAGGACGCCTTGCCTGTGTCTCCACGGCCCTTCCCCTGACTTCCTTGCAGCTTGGGACACTCCTATTGGAAATGTCCTTGCTGGCCACAATGGAAACAAGTCATCTGGCCGCTTCTACCAGACGGGTTCGGTCGAGGACAGTTTTGAACCCCATGGTCCATGCTGCCACAATGAACACAAGCCCCCTTGGCCTTCCAGCACTCACCGGTATGTTTCCGTCCACATTTGGAACACGCAGGTTGGCAACCAGAGGTCTTACCTCCGTCCACCTGGTCCCATTTTCTCTTTTTATCATTAGTCTTGCCCGATGGGCCAGACTGTGGCTTAGCCTTAAGCTTAGCTTCTTCAGCCAAGTTAGACTCCAACAAAGCCACCCGTTCCACTTCCAGTGGGTACCTAGATGAGTAGGATTTCGGTTTAATCACACATTTAGAAAACGTCCCAAACCATTCTCCAAAGCGTCTTACTATTGCGAATGCTCACACCATTCACAACAGCAATTATAATATACCTCAATCCCCATCATACTAAGATACTTAACATCTTGTTCTTCCAATGATTGGAACAAACACCCTGAGTTTCCTCATTCTTTCTTTGGACGGATTCAGATTGGAATTGATTCATTCCATCCAACTAGATCTAAGGAAACCTACCTTGACCTATACCGAGTCCTAGCTGATCTATCTGATCACAAGTCCACTCGTGTACTGGTCATGTAGTGTCTCCTTTGAGTCAGATTTAACATTGCATATGCTTTAGTTATTATGAACGGCCATCAAGGGATAACACTTAACTTCAGTAGAGTGCTGCACGTTTATTTCAACCTAAGCCACTCTCTGGTCGATGTTACTTCCCTTGTCCTAATCCATAAACAAGTTTTGCATTTCTTCCATCCCTTCCAACCCGTCTATTACTTCTAAATACTAGATCGACCAACCTTTCTGTTTTTAGGTTCTTGCCCTTGGAAAATGTATCTTGGCTAAGCCGGTTCATCTTAGAATTCACTAATTCACAAGCATGATACCCTAGCTTACCTCAACTCTTTCTTGGCTCACCCCAACTAAGGTTTCATAGTCATCATAGTTTTGGAAATAATTTCGGTATGGAACACATAATCTTAGAGCGTTCTCCTAAACAGGATAAACCTGGCTCTGATACCAACTTGTAAGACCCAATCCCGGCCGCCTAGGCCTTGGTCGATGCCTCACGTCGCTCGGTCTACTTCTTAGCCGAACCTCTTAATTTCTGCCCTTTATTTATAATATCGCCTAAAGGCGAGGGCTAACTTAGATCTTAGCTAAAGACTTCCCTAGTCATTAATAGCATAGATCCTTTCAACAGATACGCAGCGGATTATTCTCTAGTTAACCATTGGTCTAAAACCAATCTAACACTTGTCTGGTCAGATCACCTCAGCTACTGGTCAGTAAACACAACTGCCAGCTAGCTCCAAGGTCGATCCTGAACCTAGACCAAGTCATACAATCAGAGGTTCCGTTCCCCTAAGCCATTCTATCTAGATCTACATAAGTAAATGCTAGATCATACCTTTGCCACATCTATGGAGCTTATTAGCTCATCGGTCCTCCATTGACTTGAATTGCTCTTGCTTAACAGCTGGACCACGATCACTCAATGATCTTACTTAAGGTCCTTATCTTGACTCCTGCATCAAACAACTCCCCTAGGTACTTAGTCATTCAACCAACCATCCCCACAGACATAAGTAACCTTTGAGAAGTCTTCGAAAGGATAAGGATATGTATTTGGCCTATCTCGGCTCAAGCACAATCCGAAATCCTTTTGCCTTATAGGCAATAGTACCAAGTCCATCTTCTGGACTGACAAAGCTCATTAGATCCTAAGTCAATCAACCAACCATCCTCACATGACTTGGAACTGATGAGTCATCATCTGGCCTGATCGGCCTTGGGACTTAACCCAGACAACAGATATGACTTGTTCATACCAACCGATGCATTCATTAATCAGGTTAGCACCGACACCTTAGACCATCATTCAGAGGTCAGGTCGTCCATACTCAACCATGATCAGATCTTACACGGTCTTTCTTGAACAATCACACTTAGGCTCAGTATCCATGGTCTACGACACATAGTACTAGCCATACACTTCGTCATGACTCTTAGCCAATACCGAAGCTATCAACACCAAGGTTGATATCTAGAAGCATCACATCAATACTCTTAATCCAGCAACATGACTATCCATACTAGTGTTCGGCCATTGGACCATCGTTATGAAACATGATCCGACCACTAGACTTCATAAGCCATCGCCTACTTGACAGGTATTGATATAACCGGCCTTCCATTGCCATCATGTAGGTCTACTCCCTACGTAAGGCATATGGCGCCTATCCTACTCACCAACCCAAAGTTGATTGTAAGATATCCCACTTAGCCTTTGCGGCTAAAACCATCCAACCATAGCCGGATTGTCCATAGTCCCGTCTAACCGTCTGGTTAAAATCTAGGTGCGATCGACCAGTTATAAGTCCGGCCCAAAGGCTCACGGACCTTCTTACCTGATCCGACCCAAAGCCTGGATTCATACCACAGAGTAAGGCCCAAGACCAAACCGGATTGCCTTGCAACCGATCAGACCTTGCGACACAACACTCCGGTTAAACTGGCCGTCCGTCCGTTCGACTATGCAGCCGCGGACTGTCCACTTGGTTCGGCCTAAGCCTTGAACCAATGGCACCGTTTGGAACTCACACCCTTTGGGAACTAGTACCCTTTGGACACACGTGCCTCTTGGCAACTCATGACCCTTGGCATCTCGCACCCATTCAGATTCTCCAACCGTTGGACCTAACCTGTCCGTATGGACCGTCTGGTCCGTGCGTCTGTCCGTCCTATGGCCAAAGGACCACGCCTTAACCTACACAAGTCATGAACCATTGTGACTGTTCAGGGAAGGTTTGCAACCGTTCAGAACAGAACAGAACCGCCCCCATCCAATAGGATCACCTGAGGCCGGTTTAGACCATGTGCGCGCCTAACTCGACGGTTATGGACCGCGACCGCATTACTCAACCAGAACCACGGTTATAACCAATCCCAACATATCCACAAGGCCACGCCAATGTACAGAAGGAGTAGAAGAGGAATTAGATGAAAAGAATAAGAAGAATGGGACACAATCCAAACGCCCATGGCTAGACCGGTTCAGACTGCCCGATGGTCTTAGCCGATGAGTGGGTGGTTACCCCACTGACCCTATCTGACTGAACCACGGCTTTGGAGTCCTTCTCCAGACCTTTCTCTATGCCTTGGGTATTCATAACCACACGGCCTCCTCTCTCCTAAACCGTTCTACTTGCCGGAGATACAAAACCACCACGACTGGCCCTTTTCTGGCCGATCTCTTGGCCAGAACTCTCTCTCTCTCTCTCTCTCTCTCTCTCTACGTTTTTCCATGAGTATTTTACTCTGGAATTGGATAATTAAATCAACAGGAGAGCCCCCATATTTATAGAAAACGAGGGGGTAAGTCTTGCCCCATGAACAGGCATGACTTGCTAGCGAATGGGCACCATCGGCCAAGGGTTGTGCCCTCTCGGCCACTTGCATCCCTTCGCCCTTTCTGATTGGGTTTGGGGTCGGTCATAAGCCCAACCCACGCCCCAAGCCTCCTGGACTTAGCCCACGGCCTTGTCCAAAGACCCAACAGCCCATGGCCTCATGGCCAGACCTCACAGCCCGCCACTGACCCGGACCCGGACCATCGGCCTAAAACCCAAACAGTCCGTTTAGCTGAGATGAGCTGACTCCCAGCTGCCTCAGCTGAGTGAGCTAGTAGTACAACTAGTGGAGCTGACTTAGAAGTGGCTGAGCTGGAGTGAACTCAACCTAGCTTCGTTAAGCTGGTCGAGCTACTTCTCTATCTCGTCCAGCTACCGTCTTACTCGTCTTAGCTGTCTCTTTGCTCTTATAAGGTTAAGTATAAGTTTCCTTATGTCCTTAACCTTCTTTCTTGACCATGGAACGCTTGCCTTGATGTCCTAAGACTGGCTGGTATGTTTCCTCGAACCATGGCCGTCCCGACAATCCATTCCAGGATTGGGGGCGTGACAAGCGTGCTGATGTGTGTACTGATGGACTGCCACAAACGTTCTGCGTGTGCTGACAGACACACAGGGACAGCCACGGACGTCCTGTGTGTGCTGACGGAGACACACAGACGTCCTGTGTCTACTGTACAGACAGCAAACGTGGGCCAAAATCACCCACGGACAGCCAAAATCACCCGAGAAACCAAAAATTCAAAAATTAATATTTTTGAAGAAAGTTTTCTGAAAGGAAACATCAAAATATGTCAACAAAGAGTTTAGGATGTCAAGTGTTGATCAAAAGTTGCTGTAGACATCCGTTTAGACCACGAAACCCCGAAATTTCTAGCATGCAAAAGACAAGGTTAGAAGCAAAAGAAAATCATGAAAATTTACCAGAAAATAGTCTTAACCATTCTTATGAAGCATGCAAAAATCAGATTCAAACTCGAAGTATGTTTTTTCAGTTTGTCACCTGTACACATTGGTCGTCACTCCTTACTCGACTGCTCGGTCCAACACTATCGATGGCTGGGTTGAGATCGATCCTTTAGACCTTCGGAATTTGAAGCCACAGACGTCCTGTGTTAGCTGACGGACACACAAGGACATCCTGTGTGTGCTGATGGACACACACAGACGTCCTGTGTGTACTGAATAGACAGCCCACGTGGGCAAAATCACCCGGACAGTCCACGAGAAGGGCCAGCGTGCTGAGTCCAAGGACCAGCGTGCTGATATGTGTACTGATGGACAGCCACGGACATCCTGTGTGTGCTGACAGACACACACGGACACACACAGACGTCCTGTATGTGCTGGCGGACACCCACAGACGTCCTATGTGTACTGAACAGAAAGCCCACGTGGGCCAAAATCACCCGAACAGTCCAATGGAATGGCCAGCGTGCTGAGTCCAAGGACCAACGTGCGGATATGTGTACTGATGGACAGCCATGGACGTCCTGTGTGTGCTGACGGACACAGACGGACACACACAGACGTCCTGTGTGCGCTGGCGGACACCCACGGACGTCCTGTGTGTACTGAACAGACAGCCCACGTGAGCCAAAATCAACTGAACATTTCACGGGAAGGGTCAGCGTGCTGAGTCCAAGGACCAACGTGCTGATATGTGTACTGATGGACAGCCACAGACGTCCTGTGTGTGCTGACGGACACACACGGATAGCCACGGACGTCCTGTGTGTGCTGACGGACACACACGGACGTCCTGTGTGTGCTGACGGACACCCACAGACGTCTTGTGTGTACTGAACAGAAAGCCCACGTGAGCCAAAATCACCCGAACAGTCCACGAGAAGGGTCAGCGTGCTGAGTCCAAGGACCAACATGCTGATATGTGTACTGATGGACAGCCGCGGACGTCCTATGTATGCTGACGGACACACACGGACACACACGGACGTCATGTATGTGCTGACGGACACCCACGGACGTCCTGTGTGTACTGAACAGATAGCCCATGCGGGCTAAAATCACCCGAATAGTTCACGGGAAGGGCCAGCCTGCTGAGTCCAAGAACCAACGTGCTGATATGTGTACTGTTGGACAGCCACGGACGTCATGTGTGTACTGATGGACACACACAGAAACACAAAGAAAGCCACGGACGTCATGTGTGTGCTGACAGACACCCACAGACATCCTGTGTGTGCTGATGGACACACACAGACGTCTTGTGTGTACTGAAAAGACAGCCCACGTGGGCCAAAATCACCCGAACAGTCCACGGGAAGGGCCAGCATGCTGAGTCCAAGGACCAGCGTGCTGATATGTGTACTGATGGACAGCCACGGACGTCCTGTATGTGTTGACGGACACACACGGACAGCCGCAGACAGCCACGGACACACATAGACGTCCAGTGTGTGCTGACGGACGTCCAGTGTGTGCTGGCGGACACCCACGGACTTCCTGTGTGTACTGAACAGACAGCCCACGTGGGCCAAAATCACCCAAACAGTCCACGGGAAGGGTCAACGTGCTGAGTCCAAGGACCAACGTGCTGATATGTGTACTGACGGACAGCCACAGACGTCCTGTGTGTGCTGACAGACACACACGGAGAGCCACAGACATCCTGTGTGTGCTGACGGACACACACGGACGTCCTGTGTGTACTGAACAGACAGCCCACGTGGGCCAAAATCAGCCGAACAGTCCATGGGAAGGGTCAGTGTGCTGAGTCCAAGGACCAACGTGCTGATATGTGTACTGATGGACAGCCACGGACATCCTGTGTGTGCTGACGGACACACACGGACACAGCCGGACACACACGGACAGCCACGAACGTCCTGTGTGTGCTGACGGACACCCACAGACGTCCTGTGTGTGCTGACGGACACCCACGGACGTCCTGTGTGTACTAAACAGACAGCCCACGTGGGCCAAAATCACCCGAACAGTCCACAGGATGGGCCAGCGTGCTGAGTCCAAGGACCAACGTGCTGATATGTGTACTGATGGACAGCCACGGACGTCATGAGTATGCTGACAGACACACACAGACAAACACGGACAGCCAAAGACGTCCTGTGTGTGCTGACGGACAGCCACGGACAGCCACGGACGTCCAGTGTTTGCTGGCGGACACCCACGTACGTCCTGTGTGTACTGAACAGACAGCCCACGGGGGACAAAATCACCCGAACAGTCCACGGGAAGGGCCAGCGTGCTGAGTCCAAGGACCAGCGTGCTGATATGTGTACTGATGGACAGCCGCGAACGTCCTGTGTGTGCTGACGGACACACACAGACACACACGGACAGCCACGGACGTCCAGTGTGTGCTGACGGACAGCCACAGACGTCCTGTGTGTGCTGGCGGACACCCACAGACGTCCTGTGTGTACTGAACAGACAGCTCACGTGGGCTAAAATCACCCGAACAGTCCACGGGAAGGGTCAGCGTGCTGAGTCCAAGGACCAATGTGCTGATATGTGTACTGATGGACAGCCACGGACGTCCTGTGTGTACTGACGGACACACACGGACACAGACGGACACACACAGACAGCCACGGACGTCCTGTGTGTGCTGACGGACACCCACAGACGTCCTGTGTGTGCTGACGGACACCCACAGACGTCCTGTGTGTGCTGACGGACACCCACGAACGTCCTGTGCGTACTAAACAGACAGCCCACGTGGGCCAAAATCACCCGAACAGTCCACAGGAAGGGCCAGCGTGCTGAGTCCAAGGACCAACGTGTTGATATGTGTATTGATGGACAGGCACGGACGTCTTGTGTGTGCTGACCACACACGGATACACACGGAAAGCCACAGACATCCTGTGTGTGCTGACGGACAGCCACGGACAGCCACGAACGTCCAGTGTGTGCTGGCGGACACCCACGGAGATCATGTGTGTACTGAACAGACAGCCCACGTGGGCCAAAATCACCCGAACAGTCCAGGGGAAGGGTCAGCGTGCTGAGTCCAAGGACCAACGTGCTGATATGTGTACTGATGGACAGCCAAGGACGTCATGTATGTGCTGACGGACACACACAGACACACACGGACACACACAGACAGCCACGGACGTCTTGTGTCTGCTGACAGACACCCACAGACGTCCTGTGTGTGCTGACGGACACCCACAGACGTCCTATGTGTACTAAACAGACAGCCCACGTGGGCCAAAATCACCCGAACAGTCCACAGGAAGGGCCAGCATGCTGAGTCCAAGGACCAACGTGCTGATATGTGTACTGATGGACAGCCACGGACGTCCTGTGTATGCTGATGGACACACACGGACAGCCACGGACGTCCTGTGTGTGCTGACGGACAGCCACCGACAGCCACAGACGTCTAGTGTGTGCGGGCGGACACCCACGGATGTCCTGTGTGTACTGAACAGACAGCCCACGTGGGCCAAAATCACCCAAACAGTCCACGGGAAGGGTCAGCGTGCTGGGTCCAAGGACGAACGTGCTGATATGTGTACTGATGGACAGCCACAGACGTCCTGTGTGTGCTGACGGACACACACGGACACACACGGACAGCCACGGACGTCCTGTGTGTGCTGACGGACACACACAGACGTCCTGTGTGTGCTGATGGATACCCACGGACGTCCTATGTGTACTGAACAGATAGCCCACGTGGGCCATCGTGCTGATATGTGTACTGATGGACAGCCACGGACGTCCTGTGTGTTCTGACGGACACACACAGACACACACGGACAGCCACGGACGTCCTGTGTGTGCTCACGGACAGCCACGGACATCCTGTGTGTGCTGGCGGACACCCACGAACGTTCTGTGTGTACTGAACAGATAGCCCACGTGGGCCAAAATCACCCGAACAGTCGACAGGAAGGGTCAGCGTGCTGAGTCCAAGGACCAACGTTTAGAGATTAATCCTTTTCCCAAAATGCCCTGTGTGTACACGACCTGAGCAATTGATTTTCCTCTTGATTTCTCAGGTTCACATCACAAATGACTTTGTGGTAGGGAGATAGGATATTGCCGATAGAGAGGAGGAACACGAAGTCACCAGGGCCCAAGTTAGAGTGTTGGGTTAGTGTGTCGTAGAGGGTTATGGGACCCTCGAGTCAGTGTAGCGCTGATATACGGTGTTACGAGTTAGATCGAGTCGTAGATACTCATAGTTGTGATTGTGTTTTTGGTTGATTGATTTGCTTGCAGGTTCTGAATTAAGTCCTAAGTCTGGCTTAGGTACCGGATTAGGCTTGATGTGTATTTTGTTAGTGTAGGCCTGACGTTGGCCTATATGTGTTTGAGTGATTGCTTGTGAAGGGTGGTGGATATTAAACTATGCGGTATCATTGGTTGGCCGATCATGTTCTTGTTTGATTGTTGGTCGATCGGCCAATGGTATTTGGATAGTCTAGGGATTGCTTGTTGACTTGTTTTAATGCAGGTTCCTGTTACTTGAAGCTAGATCATGGCAGGAGGACAAGTCTAACTTAGTAACGGTTTGCTTAGCCTTAGCTTTTATTGCATGCTAGGGCTAGATTGATTCTTATTTTGGGTTGTCCGGGTTAGAGCCTAGGTTGCGGGTAGAGGCCGCCAGCTCACTGAGTAACATTAGGTTACTCATCCAACTCCGTTGTCCTTTTTGCAGGTCGCTTTAGGTAAGGATGATTGGATGGCTTGGTGCTAGACGTTAGGACCGCCGGTATAGATTTTCATGCCTTTTGTAAACGGTATTGTGGATTTGTGTTTAGTTGACTCCATTTTGGCATTTGGCCGGGACTGGTCTCAATTATATCAATTTATGGATATTTCTCGAATTAATAAAGTAATTGTTTTCTATGCGCTTCATGAGTACTCTGATATTTGACTAGTCCGGTCTAACTCATCGTTAGGTCGTAGTACGGGTTGAAAAGCCTTAGGCCTCGATCTAACGGAAAACGCTAACTCTTGGCAGGGTTGCAAAGCCTTGTGCCTTGATTTAGCAGGACGAGTTAGTGGATGAACTGGTCTAGGTCGTGGAGTAAATTTTATGACTCTGACCGGAACGTCCCTAGCCCGTCACGTAATGCTTCCGGACCATGGTGTTGGGTTGGACGGTCAGTCATGTTCTTGTTTGATTGTAGGTTGGCCGGTTGGCTCATTCATCTCCAACCCTGGGTGTTGGACGGTCGATCAGTCGTGTTCTTGTTTGATTGTTGGCCGGTTGATCGACCTATGCTTAGGACGGTTCGGGGGTGTTACAGTCGGGGGCATTCATATTTCATAGTCAGAGGTGAAATTCTTGGATTTATGAAAGACAAACAACTGCGAAAGCATTTGCCAAGGATGTTTTCATTAATCAAGAACGAAAGTTGGGGGCTCGAAGACGATCATATACCGTCCTAGTCTCAACCATAAACGATGCCGACCAGGGATCAGCGGATGATGCTTTTAGGACTCCGCTGGCACCTTATGAGAAATCAAAGTTTTTGGGTTCCGGGGGGAGTGTGGTCGCTGTCATGTCCCCGATCCTAGATAGGATCGGCCGGACGGGCCATGGTGCGGGGAGACGCACCAGTCAGGTCATTAGACCTTGAGACAAGCGTATCATGGCCCTGAATGAAGGTTAAGGGCATCAGTCAGCTGAGACTTAACCAGGATACGATGGAAACAAGGGTAAAGGAGCGGGGTGAGTGTTTAGGCAGCTGGACGAGTGTTGGTTTGAGTTCAATCAGCTCGGTTCAGCTGGTATTCAGTCCACCATGATCTGTTCAGCTCACAGGAGCTGGTAGACTAGCTCACTCAGCTAGGAACAGCTGGAGGTCAGCTCAATCCGGTGAACGGTGCGTTCTGGTTCGGATCAGTGTGGGCGAGTCCGGGACGGTTACTGGGCGAGCCGATGGTCCGGGTGCAGGACGGTTCGACCAAATGGGTCTTAGGCTTGGGACAGGGAGTGGGCAAGCTTCCAGAGTGTGAGCTGAGGCTCAGTGATCGATTTGCCAAAGGAAGAAAAGGGGAGAAACCGCCAATGGGCGGTTATGGGACGGTTATGGGACGGTTATGGGACGGTTTTGGGAAGAAGGGATGGGATTTTGGTAACTGTTCGCCCAGGCGGTTGGGGACAGTTTAAATCGTCCTCTCTCTCTCATTTCTGATCATTCTGGTCGGTTTTTACTCATTCCACACAGAGAGAAACACAGAGAAAATTCAAGAGAGAAAGAGAGACACAAACCTTGGATCGGCCGATTTGATCCAAGAGATTGTTCTTGAGTGTTCCTGGTGTGTTTGGGCGTGTGATCAAGAGGATGGATTTGAGGCAGAAAGACAAGGAGAAGGCAAAGGAGAAAGAGAAGGAAGTCGCCCCTGGAGACCGAACTCCTAAGGTGAGAGGTGTGGCCAAGAGTAACCGGACAAGGCCGCGGATGATGGCCGTGTGAGCCTGGCCGGTTTGGATCGATTGGCTACTCCTTACTCTGACTTCTTCTACTCTGTTTCTTCATATATGTTGTGCTATGGTTTGTTTTATGATGTTACAGGGAAGGATCCATTGATCTTAAGGCCTTGGCCTGATCAAATTCCCATGAAAGTCCCTTGTTCTTGTGTGGGCTGTTCATGGCCGAGATCACTATGATCTGAGCCGATTATTTTGAATCTGATTATGGGAATATTTTTCTTCTGAATTATCATGAGTTTTCATGAATTTTATTTGGTATTTGGATCTCTTATTAGAGGGGTCAGATTTGACATTTTTGATGATTGTTCTTGACTAGATTGGATCCGACCATGCAATGTGATTTGATTCTTGTTTTGTAATCTAACCTTGTGATTGTGTGTTTGTTTGGGTTTGGATCCAGGACCAGAAATGGACCGTGGAAAGGGAAAAGCACCATGAGGACCGCGGCCATGGGAAGATGTGTGGTGATTGGGTTGATTCTGAAAATTGTGTGATTATTGTAGCCTATTGTGCAACTTGTGAACTTATGCGATTCTAGTGTGTAATCTATTTACTAGGATGATGAATGATGTATGAACCTTGGTTAATATCTATGAAATATCTATTTGCATTAGTTGTTGCTTGATTGTTTAAGTGTGAATGTTGGAACCTCAAAACTCTGAAAAAGACTTAGAATTATTTAACACTTGAACTTGAATATGAAAGATGGAACTGGTTGCAATGTTTGGTGAGGCCGCGGTCTGGTTGGATTGAGGAATCCAGGATCGGGTTTTACAAGTTGGTATCAGAGAATTCTTGATTTTAGGATTTGTTGGGTTATTGGTTCACCACACACTTGGCCATTTGGACTCATGGTGAGATAGTTGGGTTCAAAGTAATCTTTTGTACTGATTAACTTAGGAGTGATTGAGGTTTGTGTGTTCAGTTGTGGACTAACCTTTTGTTTGTGTTTGGAACTCCTAAGGGTACAAGAAGGTATAAATCTCGGAAAGGAAAGGAGGCAACTGGGGTGTCTGGAGCAGTGGGGCAGGATGGTGTTGAACAGACCGGAGTGTTACCAGCTGGAACCATTCCAACCACAGTGCTACCGGCTCTGGTGGAGCAGGTGGACAATGCAACCGGACTTCCAGTGGGTCCAACTCTTCCTACTGAGGTTAATGAAACTAATGTGGACGAGCAACAAGAGCAAGTCCATGGAGACGATACTGGGTCATCCAATGTTGGTGCTGGGAGTGGCCAGAATGTTGATGCAAACAATGATCGGGTCACTGGTGCCGAGGAGGTCATTGAGCCGACCATAAGGGGCTTGGTGGAGGCTATGCAGATCATGGGAGCTCAGATAGCCTCCTTGACACAGGCGTTCACACCATTGGTGAACTCGTCCGTGGGACAGGCTAATCCCCCGGTTCGGGTTGCTGCTGGAGTGGCTGATGTTGGTGCTGGCCGTGTGGCTGAGGTGATTGAGATAGACCCACCGGTCAGGCCAGTGCATGGTATGAACTACCTGAAGGTGCTGGAGCATATCTCTAAGTTGGGAACCAAACACTTTGCTGGAAGTGTTGATCCTATGGAGGCGGACGAGTGGAGAACCAGGTTGGTTCGAAACTTCAAGTCCACACGTTGTCCTGAGGATTACCAGAAGGACATAGCAGTACACTTCTTGGAGGGAGATGCACATAATTGGTGGTTAGCTTTGGACAAGCGTACCAATGGTACCATTGAGCATTTTGCTGACTTTGAGGTTGAGTTCAACCATAAGTACTTTCCTGCTGAGGCGTGGGATCGTTTGGAGTCCAAGTTCCTGGACTTGACTCAGGGACGGAGGACTGTTCGTGAGTATGAAGAAGAGTTCAACCGACTCAGGAGGTATGTGGGAAGAGAACTGGAGGATGAGAAGGTTCAAGTCCGAAGGTTCATCCGAGGCCTAAGGGTGGAACTTCGAACCTACTGTTCTGTTTGTAAGTTCCACACGGTTTCTGAGTTGGTTGAGAGGATGGCCTTGCTGGAGACCAACCTCACCGAGGAGGGTAAGCAGAAGCTGAAGAGTGTGGTGGTGTCCTCGGGTCAGAGTGGTGACAAGAAGAGGAAGAGGGACTCAACCGAGGAGGGTAAAACCTCAAGTGGTAGATCAGAGTGCCCTAAGTGTGGACGATACCACGGTGGAGAGTGCTGGAAGGCCATGGGTGCTTGTACTCGATGTGGTAAGATGGATCACTCAGCCAAGGATTGTCCAAGCCCGTTGGGTGAGTCCATGACCTGTCACCACTGCGGCCAGAAGGGCCACTACCGCAGGGACTGCCCTAAGTTGCAAGGCAACCAAAGTAAGGGACGTGGGGAGGCTAGCAGGCCAGTTCAGGGACGAGGCCAGACCTCAACACCTCGTGTGTATGAGCTATCCAAGGATGTGGATGGGACTCGGCCTTTCCAAGCGATCACTGGTAACACTCTAGACTACTACTTTTACAATTCCAGTAGAATTGCATGGTATGGAACCTCGGATGGATAGATATACTTTGATGGGTCTTGTGTAGGGACCTTAAGTATTGGTGGTGTGGAAACACACACATTATTTGATACTGGAGCTACACATAGTTTTGTGAGTCCAAGTATGATAGGAAAAGGTTTGTTCCAGTATGGAACATGGGATGGTCCTGAACGAGTGAGTGCGGCCGGAGGGCAAGTTATGAACTCACTCGGTCTGGTTAAGGACATCCCTGTGGTGATCTTGGATAGGCCGATGCCTATAGATCTGATTGTTGTTCCCCTCAAGCATCATGAAGTGATCTTGGGCATGGACTGGTTGGGAAAGTATCGGGCAACTCTAGATTGTCACCGGGGAAGGGTGCAACTTGAGAACGAGTTTGGACCCCCGATCAAGTACCAAGGAATCAAGCCAACCTCTTGTAGTTTGGTGGTTTCTGCAGTCCAAGTAGAACGGATGCTTGGAAATGGTTGTGAGGCCTTTTTGGCTACCATTTACACTGATGAGGTTTTAGGGGCCTGTGACCCAGAGGGTATACCGTTGGTTCAAGAATTTCAGGATGTGTTTGGGGCACTACAGGGCATTCCCCCTGATAGGGCTGACCCATTCATCATTGAATTGGAACCTGGAACGGCCCCATTATCAAAAAGTCCATATAGAATGGCACCAGCTGAGATGGCAGAGCTGAAGAAGCAACTTGAGGAGTTGCTTGAGAAGGGGTTCATACGCCCTAGTGTATCACCTTGGGGAGCACCAGTCCTATTTGTTAAGAAAAAGGATGGTAGCTTTAGGTTGTGCATTGATTATAGGGGTTTGAACAGGGTGACTGTGAAGAACAAGTACCCTTTACCCAGGATTGATGAGTTGTTGGATCAACTCCGTGGAGCCAAGTGGTTCTCCAAGATTGACCTGGCCTCTGGGTATCATCAGATCCCCATTGCACCAGATGATGTGAGGAAGACAGCGTTCCGAACTAGGTATGGTCACTATGAGTTTGTGGTTATGCCGTTCGGACTGACCAATGCACCGGCTGCATTCATGAAGATGATGAACGGCATCTTCAGGGAATACTTGGACGAGTTTGTGATCATCTTCATTGATGATATACTCGTGTATTCCAAGACAAAGGAGGACCATGAAAGACACCTTAGGGCGGTGTTGGGCCGCCTGAGAGAACAGAAGCTCTTTGCTAAGCTAAGCAAGTGTAGCTTCTGGCAGAAGAGCATTGGGTTCCTTGGACATGTGGTGTCTGATAAAGGAGTCTCAGTGGATCAAGATAAGATCAAATGTATCCAGGAATGGCCACAGCCAAAGAATGCTACGGAAGTGAGAAGCTTCTTAGGGTTGGCTGGTTATTACAGGAAATATGTCAAGGGGTTCTCGAGCATAGGTTCTCGAGCATAGCTCAACCTATGACTAAGCTGACAGGCAAGGACGTGAGGTTCACATGGTCTGAGGAGTGTGCGAAAAGTTTTGCAGCACTGAAGAACATGTTGACTAATGCACCTGTCCTGGTGTTGCCTGAGGCTGATCAGCCTTATGTGGTGTATACGGATGCATCCATAACTGGTCTTGGTTGTGTTTTGACACAACATGGGAAGGTGATAGCCTATGCTTCCCGACAGCTAAGGAAGCATGAGGGTAACTATCCGACCCATGATTTGGAGATGGCTGCAGTAGTATTTGCATTAAAGATATGGAGATCATATCTTTATGGTGCCAGGGTGCAAATACTCACAGACCATAAGAGCTTGAAGTACATATTCACTCAGCCTGAGTTAAACTTAAGGCAGAGGAGATGGATGGAGTTTGTTGCAGATTATGATCTGGACATAGCTTATCATCCTGGGAAAGCTAACCTAGTGGCTGATTCTTTGAGCCGCAGAAGGGCTGAAGTGTCATCTGAGAGGGAGGCGGATGAACTGGAAGGGATGATCAGGTCCTTGAACCTCAACACCTTGGTTCGTTCAGATGAGCCATTGGGGTTGGAGGCGGTTGACCAGGCCGATCTCTTGACCAGGATCAGGCAAGCTCAGGGCCTGGATGAAAATCTAAAGAAGGTAGCCGCCAATGACAAGACTGAGTACCAGACAACTGACAATGGTACCATCATGGTCAATGGGAGGGTCAGTGTTCCTAATGATAAGGAACTCAAAGAAGATATTATGAGACAGGCTCATAAGTCTAAGTTTTCAGTTCATCCTGGACTGAACAAAATGTATAGGGATCTGAAAAGGTACTACCATTGGGTGAGGATGAAATCTGATGTTGCAGAGTGGGTGGCTAAGTGTCCCACTTGTCAACTGGTGAAGGCAGAACATCAGGTTCCCAGTGGTCTACTTCAGAACCTACCCATACCAGAATGGAAATGGGATCACATCACAATGGATTTTGTGACTCGGTTTCCCACGACCAAGAATAAGAAAGATGCGGTATGGGTTGTGGTTGATCGGCTGACCAAGTCGGCTCATTTCCTGCCCATCAAGAAAGGGGATGGGGTCGACAGGATTGTGCAAGTGTACCTAGACGAGATAGTGAGGTTGCATGGTGTTCCAGCAAGCATTGTCTCGGACAGGGATCCAAGATTCACATCTTATTTCTGGCAGGCTTTCCAAAAGGCCTTGGGAACCAGAGTGAATATGAGCACATCTTATCATCCTCAAACGGATGGGCAGTCTTAAAGGACAATCCAAACCTTGGAGGATATGCTAAGGGCATGTGTGTTAGACTGGGGAGAGTCTTGGGAAAAACACTTACCCTTAGTGGAGTTTGCTTATAACAACAGCTTCCATACAAGCATTGGTATGTCGCCATATGAGGCTTTGTATGGTAGGCCGTGCAGGACACCCCTATGCTGGACCCAAGTGGGGGAGCGTAGCATGTTGGGTCCTGAGATTGTAGAACAGACCACTGAGAGGATCAGGATGGTCAAAGAGAAGATGAAAGAGGCGCAGGACCGCCAAAAGAGCTATGCAGACAAGCGTAGGAAACATCTTGAGTTTGAGGTCAATGACCTGGTGTATCTCAAGATGATTACCTTTAAGGGTAGGACCAGGGTTTCTGGACGAAAGAAACTGGATCCTAGGTACTTGGGTCCATTCAGGATCATAGAGAGAGTGGGTGCAGTGGCATACAAGTTGGACTTGCCATCAGCAATGGATGCATACCACAATGTGTTCCATGTATCCCAACTCCGGAAATGCTTGTCTGAACAAGACATTGTCTTGCCCGAGGTTCCTGCTGACCTTGGTAAAGACCTGACTTTGGAAACCTTGCCGGTTCGGATTGTGGATCGGTCAGAGAAAGCTATGAGAAAGAAGACAGTCCCCATGATCAAAGTGGTGTGGGATTACAATGGTAAAGACCTCATCACTTGGGAAACAGAAGCAAAAATGAAAGCTATGTATCCGGATTGGTACAGACAATTTCTTCCTGAGGAAACACTTAACATGGATTCGAGGACGAATCCCAAGTTAGTGGGGGAGACTTGTCATGTCCCCGATCCTAGATAGGATCGGCCGGACGGGCCATGGTGCGGGGAGACGCACCAGTCAGGTCATTAGACCTTGAGACAAGCGTATCATGGCCCTGAATGAAGGTTAAGGGCATCAGTCAGCTGAGACTTAACCAGGATACGATGGAAACAAGGGTAAAGGAGCGGGGTGAGTGTTTAGGCAGCTGGACGAGTGTTGGTTTGAGTTCAATCAGCTCGGTTCAGCTGGTATTCAGTTCACCATGATCTGTTCAGCTCACGGGAGCTGGTAGACTAGCTCACTCAGATGGGAACAGCTGGAGGTCAGCTCAATCCGGTGAACGGTGCGTTCTGGTTCAGATCAGTGTGGGCGAGTCCGGGACGGTTACTGGGCGAGCCGATGGTCCGGGTGCAGGACGGTTCGACCAAATGGGTCTTCAGCTTGGGACAGGGAGTGGGCAAGCTTCCAGAGTGTGAGCTGAGGCTCAGTGATCGATTTGCCAAAGGAAGAAAAGGGGAGAAACCGCCAATGGGCGGTTATGGGACGGTTATGGGACGGTTTTGGGAAGAAGGGATGGGATTTTGGTAACTGTTCGCCCAGGCGGTTGGGGATAGTTTAAATCGTCCTCTCTCTCTCATTTCTGATCATTCTGGTCGGTTTTTACTCATTCCACACAGAGAGAAACACAGAGAAAATTCAAGAGAGAAAGAGAGACACAAACCTTGGATCGGCAGATTTGATCCAAGAGATTGTTCTTGAGTGTTCCTGGTGTGTTTGGGCGTGTGATCAAGAGGATGGATTTGAGGCATAAAGACAAGGAGAAGGCAAAGGAGAAATAGAAGGAATTCGCCCCTGGAGACCGAACTCCTAAGGTGAGAGGTGTGGCCAAGAGTAACCGGACAAAGCCGCGGATGATGGCCGTGTGAGCCTGGCCGGTTTGGATCAATTGGCTACTCCTTACTCTGACTTCTTCTACTCTGTTTCTTCATATATGTTGTGCTATGGTTTGTTTTATGATGTTACAGGGAAGGATCCATTGATCTTAAGGCCTTGGCCTGATCAAATTCCCATGAAAGTCCCTTGTTCTTGTGTGGGCTGTTCATGGCCGAGATCACTATGATCTGAGCCGATTCTTTTGAATCTGATTATGGGAATATTTTTCTTCTGAATTATCATGAGTTTTCATGAATTTTATTTGGTATTTGGATCTCTTTTAGAGGGGTCAGATTTGACATTTTTGATGATTGTTCTTGACTAGATTGGATCCGACCATGCAATGTGATTTGATTCTAGTTTTGTAATCTAACCTTGTGATTGTGTGTTTGTTTGTGTTGGATCCAGGACCAGAAATGGACCGTGGTAAAGGAAAAGCACCATGAGGACCGCGGCCATGGGAAGATGTGTGGTGATTGGGTTGATTCTGAAAATTGTGTGATTATTGTAGCCTATTGTGCAACTTGTAAACTTATGCGATTCTAGTGTGTAATCTATTTATTAGGATGATGAATGATGTATGAACCTTGGTTAATATCTATGAAATATCTATTTGCATTAGTTGTTGCTTGATTGTTTAAGTGTGAATGTTGGAACCTCAAAACTCTGAAAAAGACTTAGAATTATTTAACACTTGAACTTTAATATGAAAGATGGAACTGGTTGCAATGTTTGGTGAGGCTGCGGTTTGGTTGGATTCAGGAATCCAGGATCGGGTTTTACAACATTCTTCGGCTCTGATACCAACTTGTAAGACCCGATCCCGGCCGACTAGGCCGCGGTCGATGCCTCACGTCGCTCAGCCCATACCCGGACCGAACCTCTAATAATTTTGCCCTTTATTTAAAATATCGCCCATTGGCGAGGGCTAACTCAGATCCTAGCTCAAGACTACCTTAGTCATTCCCTAGCTAGATCCTTTCAACTTATGCACAGCGGAATAGTATCTACTTAAACATTGATCTATAACCAATATAATACTTGTCTGGTCGAATCACCTCGGCTAATGGTTAGTATACTCAACTACCAGCTAGCTCCAAGGTCAATCCCAAACCCAAATCAAGGCATACAAATCTGAGGTTCCATTCCCCTAACCATTCTATCTAGATCTATGCAACATTGCTAGATCATACCTTTGCCACATCCACGGAGCTTGTTAGCTCATCGGCCCAGATACTCTAGCTGAATGAACTCATAAACCAGCTGATCGAGCTGTCACACTTGAACTGAGCTAGGACCGAGCTATGGCCAGCTGCCATATACTGCGTCCAGCTCCTTTACAAACACAAAACAACTCCCTTAGGTACTTAGTCATTCAGCCAACCATCCCCACAGACACAAGTAACCCTTGAGAAGTCTTCAAACAGCTAAGGACATGCATCTGGCCCTTACCGGCTCATGCACTGTCCCACATCCTTTTTTCCTTATCAACTTATGATACCAAATCCAGCTCATGGACTAACAATGCCCATCAGATCCTGAGTCAATCAACCAACCACCCCACATGACTCAGAACTTATGAGTCTTCATACTTCCTAATCAGTCATGGAACCATGTCCCACTGAACCTGATTAGTGTTGCTCTTACCACCGGTGCATCCTTTGATCAATCAGATCAGACACCTTGATCCATCATCCAAGGATCAGGTCGTCCATCCTTGCCCATGATCAGATCACACACGGCCTGCCTTACCAACACCAAGGTTGATAACCAGCAATTCCTTATGATCAATATCATAAGTGACAATATGTTCCAGCACAAAACATATGATCAGATATCCTAACACAAGGATCTGACCCCAATATGCCCTCAGGTGCAATTTCGACCGCAAGCAAACCTGCTCCAAAAATGAATTAAAATTCATGACAATTCATGATAAATCATAACAAAGAGAATGGTCCAATCAGATTTCCCAGAACCGGCCTCCATCCCATAGATCTCGGCCAAGATCAGCCAAACCGGCCCAAGGGACCATCTCTAAATCAATCCCTAAAAACTCATTAGGATTCATGCTAATTCATGATAAATCTTAACTAAGAGAATGGTCAAGTCAGAATTCCAAGAACCAATCTCGATCCTATGGATCTCGACCTAGAACAGCCCCACCGGCCACCTTGACCATCTCGAAATCAATCAGATAAAAATCCCCAAATACCATGATAATTCATGATAATTCACCACTAAGAGGATTCCAAAGTCAGTTCGCCATAAATCTATCAGGAAGTAGGAGATACGGACTTAGCTGCCAAACCAAGGCCATGGAGGGTTCTTCTGAACCGGCCAACTCCCTCCATGGCCTTGGTTTGGCAGCTAAGTCCGGATCTCCTACTTCCTGATGGATTTATGGCGATCTGACTTTGGAATCGTCTTAGTGGTGAATTATCATGGTATTTGGGGATTTTTATCTGATTGATTTCGAGATGGTCAAGGTGGCCGGTGGGGCTGTTCTAGGTCAAGATCCATAGGATCGAGATCGGTTCTTGGAATTCTGACTTGACCATTCTCTTAGTTAAGATTTATCATGAATTATCATGAATCCTAATGAGTTTTTAGGGATTGATTTAGAGATGGTCCCTTGGGCCGGTTTGGCTGATCTTGGCCGAGATCTATGGGATGGAGGCCGGTTCTGGGAAATCTGATTGGACCATTCTCTTAGTTATGATTTATGATGAATTGTCATGAATTTTAATTGATTTTTGGATCAGGTTTGCTTGCGGTCAAAATTGCACCTGCGGCATATTGGGGTCAGATCCTTGTGTTAGGATATCTGATCATATGTTTGTCTGTTGGAACATATTGTCACTTATGATATTGATCATAAGGAATTGCTGGTTATCAACCTTGGTGTTAGTAAGGCAGGCCGTGTGTGATCTGATCATGGGCAAGGATGGACGACCTGATCCTTGGATGATGGATCAAGGTGTCTGATCTGATTGATCAAAGGATGCACCGGTGGTAAGAGCAACACTAATCAGGTTCAGTGGGACATGGTTCCATGACTGATTAGGAAGTATGAAGACTCATCAGTTCTGAGTCATGTGGGGTGGTTGGTTGATTGACTCAGGATCTGATGGGCATTGTTAGTCCATGAGCTGGACTTGGTATCATAAGTTGATAAGGCAAAAAGGATGTGGGACAGTGCATGAGCCGGTAAGGGCCAGATGCATGTCCTTAGCTGTTTGAAGACTTCTCAAGGGTTACTTATGTCTGTGGGGATGGTTGGCTGAATGACTAAGTACCTAAGGGAGTTGTTTTTCTGTGTAAAGGAGCTGGACGCAGTATATGGCAGCTGGCCATAGCTCGGTCCTAGCTCAGTTCGAGTGTGACAGCTCGATCAGCTGGTTTATGAGTTCATTCAGCTAGAGTAGCTGAGCCGATGAGCTAACAAGCTCTGTGGATGTGGCAAAGGTATGATCTAGCAATGTTGCATAGATCTAGATAGAATGGTTAGGGGAATGGAACCTCAGATTTGTATACCTTGATTTGGGTTCGGGATTGACCTTGGAGCTAGCTGGTAGTTGAGTATACTAACCATTAGCCGAGGTGATTCGACCAGACAAGTATTATATTGGTTATAGACCAATGGTTAAGTAGATACTATTCCGCTGTGCATAAGTTGAAAGGATCTAGCTAGGGAATGATTAAGGTAGTCTTGAGCTAGGATCTGAGTAAGCCCTCGCCAATGGGCGATATTTTAAATAAAGGGCAAAATTTTTAGAGGTTCGGTCCGGGTATGGACTGAGCGACGTGAGGCATCGACTGTGGCGTAGTCGGCCGGGATCGGGTCTTACAAGTTGTTATCAGAGCATGCTTGATCCTGTTACGGACAGTGCTCAAAGATGTTGAGTTCCAAACCGAAATTATTTCTGAAAACTGAGATGACTTGGAACCTTAGTTGTGGTGAGCCAAGTGAGAGTTGAGGTAAGTTTGGGTTTCATGCTTGTGAACGGGGAAGTTCCAAGATGAGCCGGCTTAGCCAAGATACACTCTTCCACGGCAAGACCCTGAAAACATAAAGGTTAGTTTATCTAGTTATTTGGGAATAATAGACGGATTGGATGATGGACGCAATGCAAGATCTTTGTATGGACGACCTGGACAAGGGAAGTAACATGGACCAGAGAGTAGCTTAGGTTGAATGAAACGTGCTGCACTCTCTTGGAGGTAAATGTTATCCCTTGGTGGCCGTTCAAAACAAGTGAGCATATGCAATGTTCATGTTAGTCTAAGGGAGACGCTACATGGCTAGTACATGAGTGGGCTTGTGATCAGATGGATCAGCTTGGACTCAGTGTAAGTCAAGGTAGGATTCCTTAAGATTGAGTGAATGTGATGGATCAATTCCAAGAGGAATTAGAAACATGATGTTAAGTATCTTAGTATGATGAGGATTGAAGTATACTATCAACACTTTTGTGAATGGTATGGGACGTTCACAGATGTGTGATGCTTTGGAGAATGGTATGGGACATTTTCCAAATGTGTGATCAAACCAAGATCCTACTCATCTAAGTACTTAATGATCGGTGGTGTGGAAACACATTATTTGATACTGGAGCTACACATAGTGTTGTGAGTCCAGGAATGGTTGGAAAAGGTTTGTTCCAGTATGGAACATGGGATGGTCCTGAAAGAGTGAGTGCGGCCGGAGGGCAAGTTATGAACTCACTCGGTCTGGTTAAGGACATCCCTGTGGTGATCTTGGATAGGCAGATGCCTATAGATCTGATTGTTGTCCCCTCAAGCATCATGAAGTGATCTTGGGCATGGACTTGTTGGGAAAGTATTGGGCAACTCTAGATTGTCACCGGGGAAGGGTGCAACTTGAGAACGAGTTTGGACCCCGATTAAGTACCAAGGAATCAAGCCAACCTCTTGTAGTTTGGTGGTTTCAGCAGACCAAGTAGAACGGATGCTTGGAAATGGTTGTGAGGCCTTTTTGGCTACCATTTACACTGATGAGGTTGTAGGGGCCTGTGACCCAGAGGGTATACCGTTGGTTCGGGAATTTCAGGATGTGTTTGGGGCACTACAGGGCATTCCCCCTGATAGGGCTGACCCATTCATCATTGAATTGGAACCTGGAACGGCCCCATTATCTAAAAGTCCATATAGAATGGCACCAGCTCAGATGGCAGAGCTGAAGAAGCAACTTGAGGAGTTGCTTGAGAAGGGGTTCATACACCCTAGTGTATCACCTTGGGGAGCACCAGCCCTATTTGTTAAGAAAAAAGGATGGTAGCTTTAGGTTGTGCATTGATTATAAGGGTTTGAACAGGGTGACTAGGAAGAACAAGTACCCTTTACCCAGGATTGATGAATTGCTGGAATCATAAACCTTATTGTCCAGGAAGGACTTAAGGGAACAGAACAATCTGTTAGGACTCATGGTAGAGTGAGCAGCCTAAAGATTGGAACATGTTCACTAGGACTTGGCTGGTGCATCGAGTGGCTTGGAGATTGGTTGAATCTACTAAGACTTGAGTACTCAGTATGTTCCTAGGTACTGAATTTGATCTAGTCATGGAACTAAAGTGTTCTACAT
>NW_026014637.1:330000-363456 GCF_020379485.1 Brassica napus
AAACAAAAACGCCTAAGACCTTATAAGAAAAATGGTCAAGACTATACCTAATGATCTCTACTGATCAAAACTATTTTAAAGATCAGTATAATGAGAGGCAAGAGCCGTGGTGACCATATTGAGATATCCCACGAAAATTATACACTATATGGCATGATAGGATTAGCCATCCTAGTTTAAATTTGATGCAAAGATTAATATTGAAAAGGCACAGAGTTATCCCGTAAAGATCTCACGTTGTGAAACATGTACACATAGGGAAACTCATTAGGCTTAATTGTCCCAAGCATCACGAAATTATAGTATGGTCATGAGGGGGAGAGAGGATAAACCCATGATCAATACTACAAGTTCGTGTACCACTATGGTCTAAAGACCATGTTATAAATGGCGAGGCCATAAAAGACCTTTCCTCGGCCGTAGATGGCCATGATACAAACGGCCAAACCAAAGAGGCCATTACTCGGCAGAAGAGAGCATGTTATGAACATGATAGACCGCGGTCCACGGATCAGTACATGGAGCCGAACCAGCCTGGAGATCAGAACGTTCTGAATATTTCAACCGAGGTTCATGTTTTTTACCGTACCGGACAGACTGACCGTGCAGTGTACTGGACAGTCCCGCATATGTCCGGAAAGGAGCTTTGGCTGGAACCATGGCCAGATGACCGATCTGACCATACTGGGGCTTGTCTTTCCCGTCCAACTTCACATTTGAAGACATATGGTCAAGCTAGAATCCACATTGGACGACCTGGACGAGGTGACACTTACTTGGGCGAGCTAGATGAGCTGAGTGAGCTAAGTGACACTAGTCTGGAGCTGGATGAGCTGAGTGAGCTAAATGACACTAGCTTGGGGCTGAATGAGCTAAGTAACACTGAAGATGGAGCTGGTTAAGCTGCTGGGCGAAATGGGCCTTTTCAGCCCAAAGAAAAGTTCATAAAAAGTTCATTATGGGATTTTTTCTTTCCAAATTCGACCAGCCCTTTCCTCAGTCCATTTCAAGCACATTCTCATCAATAATACCAAGAGGGAGTCAGCAAGGAAGTCTTGGTCGTGCATGGGAAAAAGAATTCAACAAAAATCATTAATTTCAGTCTTTAGTCAAAGTCTTCATTTCTAGTTTCTATGTCTTGTTTTTAGCACATTCTTCTTTGGATTTCTACAACTTGTAATCCTATAAATAAGGCCTTAGAGCCACGAAATAACACAGATTGCTTTTCCGTTTTTATGAGTTTCTCTCATTGTTCTTTGTTTAGAACACTTCTTAGTTTCTTGGTGAGGTAATCTCCAAGTTTCGATCCTTCTTTTGTTGGACCGGTGCGTCACATCCGGCAACGATTGAAGTCTGGTAGTATCTTTGGGCTATTCCGCAACCCTTAGTGTCACCCCTCGACCCATCAGTTCTCAATCCTCTCGGATCTGAGTTCATATCAACCTTACCGAAAGAGTGATCCTTATTTTGGTTCTATCAAGTGGTATCAGAGCCACTCTTTCGGTAACTCTATTATCATTCCATCTTCTCATCTCTCCATCTTCTTCAAACACTTCTTCTTCTACCTTTCTTGAATCCGGGCCCCTCATTACCATCCACCATATCAAAAAAAAATAAAAAATATCTATCAAAAAAAAAAAAAGGATTCAAAAGATTGATTTGTGGATTGGTGGTGGAAGAGAAAGCCTGCTGGCTGAGGAGAAATCCAGCCTTTGAGGTGGTTAAGGCGGATTCCAAACTAAAAATATCTTATCTTTCTATCTTGAGAAAAACCCTTTTGTTTGCTTTGGATCTACCCATTGAGATTCTTGATCTATTCTCTTAGAACTTTGAGAGACAACTCTTGTGTGACCATAAAATTTGAGTGAAACACGTGTGTGGGTGAGGATAAACACTTGAGTGTGTGAGGATTTATCTAACCTTTTGTGTTGAGTAATTATCTCAGGAATAAGATGTTTGGACTTCACAGGAAAAATAGCAAGGAGAAATCCCCACGACCATCAGCCTCTCAATCTTCATTTAAATCTGCTTTGAATTATTTTGATGAGTGTGTTAGTGTGCAGAAAAAAACCAAACAGGTGGAGTAAAGAGCATGTCAATACATCCAAAAAGGCAATTTTGTGATAACTTTGTGAAGGGTGTGGACAAAGCCCTCAAGTTTGATGTCCACACGTGCCCCAGTAGCTGAGCCATCCTTTTCCATCAGTAAGAAAACCCAAGGTGAATTTGAAAACTGTTTTGAAGAATTTAATGATTTTTCAGATTCTTCACCCATATTTGATGAAACTGATGAAGAACCAATTGAAAGTTTGATGTCTTGTGAAGAAAGTTGTGATCTTCCTTATCTTGAATCTGAGTTTATAAATGATAATGAACAGGCTAATGTAGAACTAACTGTTTTGCAACCGGAGCATCCGAGTAGCCTTGTTTTGTCTCAACAGGTTTTTGAGGAAGAGCCACTGGATATTCCACATCAGTGCCAATGTCTTGACACTGGGATATCTTTGGATGAAGTCCCAAAACCTATCTTTGATGTGGAGGACGAACCTGATCTAGTCTTTGATGAAGAAGCAACAAGCATCATATCCACCTTTACGGAGAGCCATCTTTGCTTTGATTCCGGCACAACTACTGCTCCTGCATCTCCTGCCCCTTTGCTTCCTGATCTTCAAAAGCACTGTGAGAAATCTGAATTAGTTATGTCTCTGCCTGACATGTTTGATAAGATCAGTTCTCTTGATGTGATTCGTTTTGGTCTTGATAAGATAAAAGAAAATTGTTTTTCAAAATACTGTTTTTGAAACATGATTAATTCTTTTAAAATCTTTGAACCTGATAAATTTCTTGATCTGCAACATTTTCAAACTGACCTTGGCATCAGTTCTGAAATTATTTTGAGCTTTGATCAGTCCCTGGAACAAAGCAAAGTTTTTGATCATTTTGAAAAGTATCTTGAGCTTGATTTGAAACAAACTAATTTTTGTGCTACAAAATCTTTTGATTCGTTTGTTTTCAAAAAAATAGCTTTGATCTGAACTCTTCTAGGCATAGACTGATCACTGATGATTTGTTTGCATCTTCTCTGGACTTGGACGATTTCTTAATTAAAAAGATGCTGGAACAGAATTCACTTGAAACTGAAACTGGTTTTTGTGAACTTGATTTTTGTGATTCTGTTTTGCAGCCTTATCTCTTGAATTTTGAAAATGATAAAACTTGGAATTTTCTGAGATCATCTTGTGAGAATTTTGTTGATTTGAGTGTTGATGATATATTAGTCTACAACACATTCTTTGAAAAATGTCTTGAGTCTTTGATAGTTGTTTCTCAATCTGAACTTAAGCTTGTGTGTTCAGATGTTGATAATGATATGCACGTTTTGGAAATGATTAATGTTGTTGCATATCTTGATAAGATTCTTATCTGTAATGTGTACTTTGATTTGCATCTTGACAGGCTGAAAAGTGTACTACTTGTTCTTGGAAATGATCATAATTTTTGATTTGAACAAGTATCTCTCTTGCACATTTGATCCTGGTCTTTTAGTGTTTGTTTTGAGTATCCAGGAAAGACAGGTTCAGACTCTGAATGAAAGCATTGGCCGTGCCCAACAACCTCAGATTTGGAGAAGCTTTGTTGTTCAAACCGGCTACCTTGGTGCCAGCGATAGAGGTTCAGTCCAAAAAGGATATCTCAACAGTCCGAAGGTCTTTTGTCTTGACTCTACTTTTACTCGAAATCCAACTAATCAAGGATTCACTGAGGCTTGGAATCGCATGAAAAGCTTCACGGATGAAGAAGTTATGAATTTTCCAAACCAGAGGTTCTTCAGTCCGTCTATCTGCGAGTACCAGATTTCTAAAGGATATTCATGCCCCATAAAGAAGCGGCCTGAGCCAAAACCGATCATAGGGTTCCAGATGGATCTCCCAGCTTCTCAGAAAGACCGAAATCAGAAGGAATGGCCATGGGATCTTGAAGTTATGATCCATCCACCAAAACCGGCCAGACCAAAGACAGCACTGCCTTCTTCATTCAGCCAACAAACCAGAGAAAACCCAACAAAAGAGGCAGCAAAGTGTTCACCACATGAAAAACAATTGGAGCTAATGATCCTCCATGACCCAAATTTGTTTCCTCAGTCAACTTCCTGTCCAAAACAAAAGCACTGTAAGGATCATGAGTTGATTGCCTCTACTCTTCATGAAAATGTTTTGAAACCGAGAATTTCAAAGAGAACATATTCTTACTTTGTTAAAAAACGTTTTGCTCAAACCTTTTCATGAATTGATTTCATTGAGCTGTGCTTTGAAAGAGATTTGGTGTAGGAAAGAGCATGAACTAAAATTTCTTTGGCCAAAAAATTCTTTTGATTTCGTTCATGATGATAATTTTTCAAATTTGGCATTGTCTCTTTCTTTCCATAACAGTTTCTCACCTTGGCCTGATTTTGAGATTGATAAATCAATTTTTGGCAACCAGCTTACTTGCTTAATGCTTGCCCACGTCCTTGATGATTATCCTAAGTGCTTGGATCTTGTTTTTGGTGTCTTAAGGATAGAGAAACCCTTTGATTATTCCTTTACCAGATTTGATGTGGTTTCTCTAGTTGCTTTGAATAAACAGGATAAGCATGATCAGTTTCTAAGGAGAGCAAGCATCAATGGACGCCAAAGTACTTGGAATTCCTTGATGAAAATGACTTCAAAACTCCAAAGAAGTTTCTGTCCATATTTTTCATTCCCTGAATTTTCCATGAATTGTAATTCCTTTGTATCTGATTCATCTCTTTTTGATATAGGTACTTTGGATTTGAGGACAAATCATTTTGAAGAAGGAGGGAATGATAGACCGCGGTCCACGGATCAGTACATGGAGCCGAACCAGCCTGGAGATCAGAACGTTCTGAATATTTCAACCGAGGTTCATCTTTTTCACCGTACCGGACAGACTGACCGTGCAGTGTACTGGACAGTCCCCCATATGTCCGGAAAGGAGCTTTGGCTGGAACCATGGCCAGATGACCGATCTGACCATACTGGGGCTTGTCTTTCCCGTCCAACTTCACATTTGAAGACATATGGTCGAGCTAGAATCCACTTTGGACGAGCTGGACGAGGTTACACTTACTTGGGCGAGCTAGATGAGCTGAGTGAGCTAAGTGGCACTACTCTGGAGCTGGATGAGCTGAGTGAGCTAAATGACACTAGCTTGGAGCTGAATGAGCTAAGTGACACTGAAGATGGAGCTGGTTCAGCTGCTGGGCGAAATGGACCTTTTCAGCCCAAAGAAAAGTTCATAAAAAGTTCATTATGGGATTGTTTCTTTCCAAATTCGACCAGACCTTTCCTCAGTCCATTTCAAGCACATTCTCATCAAGAATACCAAGAGGGAGTAAGCAAGGAAGTATTGGTCGTGCATGGGAAAAAGAATTCAACAAAAATCATTAATTTTGGTCTTTAGTCAAAGTCTTCATTTCTAGTTTCTATGTCTTGTTTTTAGCACATTCTTCTTTGGATTTCTACAACTTGTAATCCTATAAATAAGGCCTTAGAGCCACGAAATAACACAGATTGTTTTTCCCTTTTTATGAGTTTCTCTCATTGTTCTTTGTTTAGAACACTTCTTAGTTTCTTGGTGAGGTAATCTCCAAGTTTCGATCCTTCTTTTGTTGGACCGGTGCGTCACATCCGGCAACGATCGAAGTCTGGTAGTATCTTTGGGCTATTCCGCAACCCTTAGTGTTTAAATCATAATGTATAGTCTGAGGATCTTTGCCAAGACAATGATGGTTAAAACCATTCTTATCATTCTTTATCCAGCTTATAATCTTTCTCCTTTAATATTGAATATACGGATTCATTGATGATGCAATCCGTGTACCTGGCCACAATCTAATCACCTATGTTTGGCTCAAGTTTTCTTTGAATTTGTGGGAGAAAGTAATACTCCTATCCAATATATATTCCCAATCCTCTTCTGAGGTTTCATCTTAGACGGCACATATATGTATGTGGTGGTTTATTCAAAATCTCTTAAGATGGTGTATGTCTGGTTTTTATGACCCGTATCAATCTGAGATGGGAATATCTATGCTCACTTATATGGCCTGATGCATATTATCATTCTATACATGTAAATCATAATGTCCCCAAGCTTATAGACATTTAGAGTCTTAGTCTTATAGGTAATGGCTTACATGGCCGAACCTTTATAGGTAATGGCTTACTTGGCCGAACCTTTATAGGTAATGGATTGTATGCGGCCAAGCCTGCACTATATGGCCAAGTCACGGCCAAGTGATTAGATCATGTCTGGAACATAATGGAACCATATGAAAGTGTCGACACACACATGAATATTATATAAAGATGCATAAGAGAATAGCACTTGAACATAAAGATATAAAGAGAGGATCATGAACCCACGATTGAGTACTCATACAATCATGAAACATTATAAAGATTAGAAAGATAAACGTGGAGGTTCAAGGTATCTAAAAGATAGATGGGCGTATTGGCCATATACATATACAGAAACGCCATCTGATAAACCAGTGAAATAGATGGATCTTGTGAGATAAAGAAACCGTGAGGGAAGACACATGATCACGAGGTCTAGAGTGTTCATGTCTTCCTACTAACAGCATTAGATCATAGCTTGTTACACAATGTACTCACAAAGATCAAAAGAACATATTATAAGGAGACAAACTCCTATGTGGTGGATGCTGCTACAGATTTGCGAAATTGACAAAACGTCTGGTCATAAGAAAAAAAAAATAGATACAATGATGTAGTAAGCAGCATATGGATCACTGGATAAAATAAAATGAAAGAGGTTAGTAGATATAGGATAAAATCTATGTGGGTGTCCGGCTAAGGACGTCCGGCCTTCGGATAAAGTCATCCGGCCCCTTCGGCTAAAGGCGTCCGGCTATGTCCGTTTAAAGGCAACCGGCTCTTCAGCAAAGGACGTCTAGCCCTTCAATTAAAGGCGTCCGGCCTTTATTCCTTGATCACGGGCTAGTAGAAACAAAAGATCAACCATAAGGTTGCAATACGACATTACCTAAGGCAAAGAGATCGATGTCCACATGTGAGATACATGAAAGTGTTTGGCCACAGAGTCATGATAAGAGATTATAAACTCACAGCAATGATCATTGATATTGAACACTCATGAGACAAGTAGTGGACATGTATAGACAAGGTCTATGACCTGGACATGGATCGGCCAGATTGGAACATGGTCGAATGATAATCATGTTTAGTACATTGTCCATAAGTACTTAGTTTGTCCGACCAAAGTAAAGAGTTGACAGTAGATGATCACATCTAGACTATGGACACATGCAAACACGATTTGCAAAGACCCAATAGTGATCTCCGAGAACAATGTTGTTCACATTTTTTAGCACACATGCTTTACCGGGACACTCGATGTCAAGAGACATGAGAAATGACCTAAGAGGTCGAAGTGGTCTAGATACGGTTCAATAATGAAACTGGTCCATTACTCCCTTCCTACATAAGATCAGCGGGTACATTGTGCTGACGGACACACACAGACACACACGGACAGCCACAGACGTCCAGTGTGTGCTGACGGATACCCACAGACGTCCTGTGTGTGCTGACGGACACCCACCGACGTCCTGTGTGTACTGAACAAACAGCCCACGTGGGCCAAAATCACCCGAACAGTCCACGGGGAGGGCCAGCGTGCTGAGTCCAAGGACCAGAGTGCTGATATGTGTACTGATGGACACCCAAGGATGTCCTGTGTGTGCTGACGGACACACACGGACACACACGGACAGCCACGGACGTCCTGTGTGTGCTGGCGGACACCCACGGATGTCCTGTGTGTACTGAACAGACAGCCCACGTGGGCCAAAATCACCCAAACAGTCCATGGGAAGGGCTAGCGTGCTGAGTCCAAGGACCAGCGTGCTGATATGTGTACTGATGGACAGCCTTGGACGTCCTGTGTGTGCTGACAGACACACACGGACAGCCACAGACGTCCTGTATGTGCTGGCGGACACCCACGAACGTCCAGTGTGTACTGAACAGACAGCCCACGTGGGCCAAACTCACCCGAACAGTCCACAGGAAGGGTCAGCGTGCTGAGTCCAAGGACCAACGTGCTGATATGTGTACTGATGGACAGCCACGGACGTCCTGTGTGTGCTGACGGACACACACGGACACACACGGACAGCCACGGACTTCCTGTGTGTTCTGACGGACACACACGGACGTCTTGTGTGTGCTGATGGACACCCACAGACGTCCTGTGTGTACTGAACAGACAGCCCACGTGGGCCAAAATCACCCGAACAGTCCACAGGAAGGGTCAGCATGCTGAGTCCAAGGACTAACGTGCTGATATGTGTGCTGATGGACAGCCACATACGTTCTGTGTGTGCTGACGGACACACACGGACACACACGGACTGCCACAGACGTCCTGACATTGTTAGTACAACATTTACTAACATCATTGGACACGACATGATCTTGGAGTTGTATAAAAGACAATCCAATAACAGTCCATATAAATTCAGAAATCCCTTGTGCTTGTACTAAACCTAAAAGAGGTTAGTAGATATAGGATAAAATCTATGTGGGTGTCCGGCTAGGGACGTCCAGCCTTCGGATAAAGTCATCCGCGCCCTTCAACTAAAGGCGTCCGGCCTTTATTCCTTGATCACGGGCTAGTAGAAACAAAAGATCAACCATCAGGTTGCAATACGGCATTAGCTAAGGCAAAGAGATCGATGTCCACATGTGAGATACATGAGAGTGTTCGGCCACAGAGCCATGATAAGAGATTATAAACTCACAGCAATGATCATTGATCTTGAACACTCATGAGACAAGTAGTGGACATGTATAGACAAGGTCTATGACCCGGACATGGATCGGCCAGATTGGAACATGGTCGAATGATAACCATGTTTAGTACATTGTCCATAAGTACTTAGTTTGTCCGACCAAAGTAAAGAGTTGACAGTAGATGATCACATCTAGACTATGGACACATGCAAACACGAGTTTGTATTATAACAAGCGCACCAATGGCTTTGTACTTAGCTCTCGAGTTTTGGCTTGTGGAGTTGGAACTCCTTGCACGCCACTGGCCCTTGCTGCTGTTGTATGCTCGGTTGCTCCCTTGATGATGAGTGTAGACTCCTGGTGTAGCTTTAAGTCGTGAGCATTTTTGAGCTTAGCCTTTCGATTTGGCCTTTTTGCCATTATCAGCCGCCTTGGTTCAAGATTAGAATAGACCCGTATCTGATTCAACAGCTCATCTCCAGCTCCTTTCACATATTCTTCATACAAGAGTTCTTTCATTTCTTGCCAAGTAGCTTCTGGTTCATCATAGGCAAGTCGCCAGTAAGCATCTTGTTCCCACTTTCTAAAGGCATCTTCAGTGAGAGTGTCTTCGGCAATGGCTGTCTTATCCTCTTCATGGACTTGGTTAGAATCAAACCAATGTTCCATATCTTTCTCCCAGCACAAGTATGCTTCTGGTCCTTGATGATGGCCTGCAAAGATGACGTAACCAGGTTGATCATCATTTCTTCCAGCCTCACTTAAGGCCTCTTCTTCTTCAGCAATGTCTTGTTGAGAGTCTGGCTTTCCTCCATAGTTTCCCTCAGAGTTTCCTACACTGGTTTGTGAGCCAGTTTCGTCTTGGTACTCATCCTCCTGGTCAGAGTAAGGTACTTCACACCAGGCTATGCCTTCAGCATGAGACTCGTCTCCAACTTCTTCTTTAACAGATTGGAAACTTGCTTCTCCTCCATCAACATCTTCATAGACTTCTTCCGTTTTAGAGAAATTTTCCTCATGCTCATTTGCCTCTTCTAAACTGATTTCAGAATCAGCTTCCTCTTGCCATGAGCCTTCCTGGTCAGCTTCAGGATCATCACCTTCTGTCTCTTCTCCACGGCATTCATCTCCTTTATTGAAACTGATATTTGATTCAGTTTCTCCCTCATACTCTCCTTGGTAGCTGGTATCTCCATGTGAGTAATCAGGTGGCTCTGGTTCAGGATATGCTTCAGCAGGATCGTCTCCATACTCTGACATAGAGTAGTTATCATCAGAACATGACCCATCACAGCCATCCTCTTCATCGGACCAAGCTTGGTCGGCTTCATCAAGATCGGAGCCTTGGCTTGATTCATAAGAACTCTCTTCCTCAAAGTAATCTGCCATGGCGTCTCTCCTTATTGGTACCTTTCAAAAAGAGAGAATAAGAGTATTAAGTCGTGGCTTAACAAAAGAAAGAAGAAGAATAAGAAACAAAAAAAAAAAAGATGGAAACCTAGTATATTTTTTTTTGAAAGTTTTGAAACAAATGGAAAATTAACTCCTATTTTTTTTTTTTAACTTTATCAAGCAAATCTCGAAATCTATAAAATAAAACAATGGAAATAAATATTTATTTTGGTTTTCAATTTAAAAGAAACAAAACGAGAAAAAAAAAGATTTTATGCTTGATGCAAATAAACCGAAAAAGGAAACTGGAGCTAGACAACTTAATGCAAACAAGGGAAATTTTTTTTGAGTTTTCTAAATGAATCAAACAAGATAATGAGGTATCCTTTTCGTGCCTATCTCTGGTTTTAAAACCAAGAACAAGCAATTCAAAATCGGACAGAAAATGCAACACTATGAATTTTTTTTTTTTAATTGATTTGAATTGGTGAACAAATGCAATAAGATATGATGCAAGGATAAGATATCACCAGATTCAGGAGCTTGAGCTCTGATACCAAATGTTGCAGGCTGGGATTCAGACTACACGGATGGCTTGACTGAGGTTTGGTTTTGGTTCGGCTTGGACAGATCGGACGGACAGACAGACGGAAGATCGGCTAGACGGCTGCGATGGAGGAAGGGGACGGCCAGTTTATACCTGAAACAAGGATGAACCTTTTTATGAGTTTTATGATTTCTATATGAAGAACAGAAAATAAACTATATAAGAAATGATAAACTGAAGCAAATATGATTCTTATGGATTTTCTTTTAAGATTCAAAACTAAATGATATGCAAAAATGAAAACAATTCAAATAAGAAGGATAGAAAGATGGATGATGGGATCTTTGTTGCTGGACGTGTGTCTCTCTCAACAAGGATCAGTGGATGGAGAATGGACTGAGGATGGAATCCGGCTTGCTTGATATGAATCTCTTCCAAGCTGGATCGATGGATGGAATGGATAGATGGATATAGATTGACTCTCTCAATCAATGGACGAACAAATGGTCTTGAATCACACACAAAGAACTAGAGAAATAACAACAAAGAATACACAACTTTGTTTAAAAGAAAACGATTTCTTATTACTTTAAAAATGATCAAGGGTGCTTTACAATGAAACAAAGACTAGAGCTTTATAGGCTCGACCAAGGACTCTCTAACAGTCTGAAAATGAACTAAGGAAAGAAAATAAATCGAAATCAAATGCTTGGAGTCAATGGCTTTGATGGCTCCATGAGAACTAGCCGTTAGGCTGATTTGTTGCCTTTGGAGTAGACTGATCTTGTATCTTGATATCTTGGAGAAGTATCCACGAAATAGGAGTCTCTGTCTGCTGATTAAACTCTTAAGGATCTTGGTTTCTTCTGGTTCAAAGGAATAGAGCCGTTGGTCCTTGCTCATTAAGTGGAGACAACTTTCCTTGAATGCATATGGTGTGGCCGGATATGGAAAGTAGATGGTAAGGAGAATCCGCCTGATCCTCTGGGTGCTGGTGCATCTATGGATGTCTTGGGTGTCTTCTGAATGGTCTAGAGTATCTCCTGGTTTCCATGGATAGGCTTGGGTCAGACCAAATCGAGTTGGTTGGAAACTTTCCCAAATTGATGTCGGTTTGGCCGGTTTTAGGAAATTGATTGCATCTTGGTTTTCCCTTGACCAATTCTTCTGATTTCGGGCTTCCTGGAAAGCTAAGACACTACTCTTGAAGCCCATGCTTGAATCTGGAGAAGGCCGCTTCATGGTTGGGTTGAAATCCTCTTCTAAAGGCTGATACTCGCAACTGAACGGGCTGGGAAACCTCCAACTTATAAAATTCATAACTTCTTCCTCCGTGAATATTTTCTTGTAATTCCATGCTCCAGTGATGAATGGTTGAGCTGGCCTTCTGTGAAAATTTGTTTCATGCCAAACTTCCTTATGGTTGTTAAGATGCACTTCTTTGAATGACCCTTGGTCGCGGGTAGCTCTATTGAGGCAGTTGTTGCTTATCTGGCTGAGCTTCGGTTCAGGTACGGTTTCTGTGCCTGTAACACAAACAGTCCACGGGAAGGGTCAGCGTGCTGAGTCCAAGGACTAACGTGCTGATATGTGTACTGATGGACAGCCACGGACGTCCTGTGTGTGCTGACAGACACACACGGACAGCCAAGGACGTCATGTGTGTGCTGACGGACACACACGGACGTCCTGTGTTTGCTGACGGACACCCACGGACGTCCTATGTGTACTGAACAGATAGCCCACATGGGCCAAAATCACCCGAACAGTCCACGGGAAGGGTCAGCGTGCTGAGTCTAAGGACCAACGTGCTGATATGTGTACTGATGGACAGCCATGAACGTCATGTGTGTGCTGACGGACACACACGGACAGCCAAGGACGTCCTGTATGTGCTGACGGACACACACGGATGTCCTGTGTGTGCTGACGGACACCCACAGACGTCCTGTGTGTACTGAACAGATAGCCCACATGGGTAAAAATCACCTGAACAGTCCACGGGAAGGGTCAGCGTGCTGAGTCCAAGGACCAACGAGCTGATATGTGTACTGATAGACAGCCACGGACGTCCTGTGTGTGCTGATGGACACACACAGACACACACGGACACACACGGACAGCCACAGACGTCCTGTGTGTGCTGACGGACACACACGGACGTCCTGTGTGTGCTGACGGACACCCACGGACGTCCTATGTGTACTGAACAGATAGCCCACGTGGGCCAAAATCACCCGAACAGTCCACGGGAAGGGTCAGCGTGCTGAGTCCAAGGACCAACGTGCTGATATGTGTACTGATGGACAGCCACGGACGTCCTGTGTGTGCTGATGGACACACACGGACAGCCAAGGACGTCCTGTATGTGCTGACGGACACACACGGACGTCCTGTGTGTGCTGACGGACACCCACGGACGTCCTGTTTGTACTGAACAGATAGCCCACGTGGGTTTAAATCACCCGAACAGTCCACGGGAAAGGTCAGCCTGCTGAGTCCAAGGACCAACGAGCTGATATGTGTACTGATAAACAACCACGGACGTCCTGTGTGTGCTGATGGACACACACAGACACACACGGACACACACGGACAGCCACGGATGTCCTGTGTGTGCTGACGGACACACACGGACAGCCACTGACGTCCTGTGTGTGCTGGTGGACACCCACGGACGTCCTGTGTGAATTGAACAGACAGCCCACATGGGCCAAAATCACCCGAAATGTCCACGGGAAGGGTCAGCGTGCGGAGTCCAAGGACCAACGTGCTGATATGTGTACTGATGGACAGCCACAGACGTCCTGTGTGTGCTGACGGACACTCACGGACAGCCATGGACGTCCTGTGTGTGCTGAGGGCACACACGGACGTCATGTGTGTGCTGACGGACACCCACAGACGTCCTGTGTGTACTGAATAGACAGCCCACGTGGGCCAAAATCACCCGAACAGTCCACGGCAAGGGCCAGCGTGCTGATATGTGTACTGATGGACAGCCACAGACGTCCTGTGTGTGCTAACGGACATACACGGACGTCCTGTGTGTGCTGACGGAAAGCCACGGACAGCCACAGACGTCCTGTGTGTGTTGGCAGACACCCACGGACACACACGGACAGCCAGGGACATCCTGTGTGTGCTGACGGACAGCCACGGACGTCCTGTGTGCTGGTGGACACCCACGGACGTCATGTGTGTACTGAATAGACAGCACACATGGGCCAAAATCACCCAAACAGTCCACGGGAAGGGCCAGCGTGCTAAGTCCAAGGACCAACGTTGTAAGACCCGATCCCGGCCGACTAGGCCGCGGTCGATGCCTCACATCGCTCAGTCCATACCCAGACCGAACCTCTAAAAATTTTGCCTTTTATTTAAAATATCGCCCATTGGCGAGGGCTAACTCAGATCCTAGCTCAAGACTACCTTAGTCATTCCCTAGCTAGATCCTTTCAACTTAGGCACAGCGGAATAGTATCTACTTAACCATTGGTCTATAACCAATATAATACTTGTCTGGTCGAATCACCTCGGCTAATGGTTAGTATACTCAACTACCAGCTAGCTCCAAGGTCAATCCCGAACCGAAATTAAGGCATACAAATCTGAGGTTCCATTCCCCTAACCATTCTATCTAGATCTATGCAACATTGCTAGATCATACCTTTGCCACACCCACGGAGCTTGTTAGCTCATCGGCATAGCTATTCTATCTGAATGAACTCATAAACCAGCTGATCGAGCTGTCACACTCGAACTGAGCTAGGACCGAGCTATGGCCAGCTGCCATATACTGCGTCCAGCTCCTTTACACACACAAAACAACTCCCTTAGGTAATTAGTCATTCAGCCAACCATCCCCACAGACATAAGTAACCCTTGAGAAGTCTTCAAACAGCTAAGACCATCTCCAATGGCTTACTCTATTTTTTACTCTAAAATAGAGTAACTCTATAATAGAGTTTGAATTTGCTCCAATGGTACTCTATTTTAGAGTAGAAAATAGAGTGATGAACAAAAAAAAAACAAGTTACTCTATATTTGGAGTAAACCTATTTTTTACTCTATTATAGAGTACCTTTGGAGCATTTTTACTCTAAACTCTATTTTAGAGTGAAAAAATAGAGTGGGGTTGGAGATGCCCTAACGACATGCATCTGGCCCTTACCGGCTCATGCACTGTCCCACATCCTTTTGCCTTATCAACTTATGATACCAAGTCCAGCTCATGGACTAACAATACTCATCAGATCCTGAGTCAATCAACCAACCACCCCACATGACTCAGAACTGATGAGTCTTCATACTTCCTAATCAGCCATGGAACCATGTCCCACTGAACCTGATTAGTGTTGCTCTTACCACCGGTGCATCCTTCGACCAATCAGATCAGACACCTTGATCCATCATTCAAGGATCAGGTCGTCCATCCTTGCGCATGATCAGATCACACACGGCCTGCCTTACCAACACCAAGGTTGATAACCAGCAATTCCTTATGATCAATATCATAAGTGACAATATGTTCCAGCACACAAACATATGATCAGATATCCTAACACAAGGACCTGACCCCAATATGCCCTCAGGTGCAATTTCGACCCCAAGCAAACCTGCTCCAAAAATCAATTAAAATTCATGACAATTCATGATAAATCATAACTAAGAGAATGGTCCAATAGATCTCGGCCAAGATCAGCCGAACCGGCCCAAGGGACCATCTCTAAATCAATCAGATAAAAATCCCCAAATACCATGATAATTCATGATAATTCACCACTAAGAGGATTCCAATGTTGGATCGCCATAAATCCATCAGGAAGTAGGAGATCCAGACTTAGCTACCAAACCAAGGCCATGGAGGGTTCTTCTGAACCGGCCAAGCCATGGTTCAGTGCTACTATGTCTAATCATCAATCTCAATCATAAGAAGAAGGAATAATATGATTAATAATCATAAAACAGAGTAAGGTGTAACTGCAGGACCAGATCTGCCCATAGTGTACCAGACTATGTCAAATGGTCTGCAGTCCCCACCTGTTACCTCATCAGGGGCGTCCATGCTCCTCCTAGCACGCCTTCATCAAACCTTTATCACATACTCCCAGTATTGATAAGATCTAACCATGGTTCGTGCCCATCCCTCCTTCCATGGAACTTCCATGAAACCAGTTTCTATACTGCATCCAACTTCAAGGCTGTTCATGCCTTTGAGGGTGGAGTCAAGCCTTCCCCCTTCTCTCCTAACCAATTGCGTGTGTTCCCAAGACACAGAGGAAGCCTTAGACATGATCATCCATGATCAATCACCATCCAAAGGTCGTGCATCACTTCCCTCTTTGTTTCCCATGAAACTGCTTTCCACACCAATCTCCCTTTAAGGCTACATTGGCCCTTGGGAATGGATTCCGGCCAACTCCCTCCTTTCCTCACCATTTGCGTGTGTTCACAGGCTCCAGATAAGGCTTTGGGTGTTGTTAACAATGATCAAAACCGTTCAGAGGGTCGTTCTCAACTTCCCCCTTGATCTGCCCCAAAACTGTCTCTTTATGGCCTTCACACCACCATGGGTCTTGGATTGGGAATCCGACCAACTCTCTGTATTTTTTCTCTGGATTCTTTGTGTTTCAGGGTGTAGAAGGAAGCCCTGGCGTGCCTGCAAAGGCACGGACTTGCCTTCCTTATATAGGAGAAGGGGTGGTTACTTCTTAACCATTGCATCCCTTCGGTATCATTTCTGGCCATTGATTTAATCAATGGTACAGATTGCACCCTTTCGCCTATGGCAGTTACCACACGCCCTGGAACTGCCAAACCACTCCTGGACAAGTCCAAACAAGGCCCAGAATGATTGCCCACGCCCATGACCCAACCACAAGAGCCCTCCAGCCCATTGGTACACATGGGTCATCCACATGGCCTGGTCACTGTCCCGACCTGAACCAACTGCCCAAGACTCGAACACTCAGTCCAGCTGAGTTGAGCTGATCCCCAGCTGATACAGCTAGACCATCCAGCTCAGGGAGCTGACCTACACTTCAGTGAGCTACACCGAGCTGCACTACACTTCACCTAGCTGGTCGAGTGTAAGACCCGTTCCTGGTCTCTTGACCCAACTGGATACGAATGCTTACTTATTAATTTCTTTGCTTGTTTGATCCATTTTAAGTCTTTTATTTACTAAGTCATATTCGAATATGAGGTTCATAAACAAAGGAACAGATTGCACAGCGGAATAACAATGTATAAACTTTGTATTACCTAGAAACATGAGATTCAATACACAACTTCCGAACAAGTATCTGTCTGGCTGCCACATCTTACACAAGCTCCCATGGTTTTCCAGCATTCACCTGGATGGTTCTTACCACACTTGGGACATTCAGGTCATCCACTAGAGGCCTTGCCTCCGTCAACCTGGTCCCACTTCCTCTTTCGGTCGTTAGTCTTTCCCGTCGGGACATCAAGCACCATGAAGTATCTAAACGTCCCACTAGGTGGGTGTATTGGTCCATATATGTCTAGTGCTGATCCAGTTAGAGGCTGTCTGCTTCCGAACTTGGGGCCGTTCTGCAATCCAAGACACACAAACTTAATGTTTTTCTTGACCTCCACGTTTATCTTTCTAATCTTTATAATCTTTCATGATTGTATGAGTACTCATTCGTGGGTTCATGATCCTCGCTTTATATCTTTATGTTCAAGTGCTATTCTCTTAAGCATCTTTATATAATATTCATGTGTGTGTCGACACTTTCATATGGTTCCATTATGTTCCAGACATGAACTAATCACTTTGAGATTTCGTTATCTAGGACCTTTGTTACCTAGTAGCTTGGCGTACCAAGTTACATGGTCTGGTACCTTAGATGTTTAGCTGGCCAGACTTATCTCTATGTCTAGTCTGGTTTCCCTTATGAATCTCGGATTTGTTTTTGTATGTACCATTCTTTTCTATCCGAGATTCCTTTATCTCATGGAACACTTGGTATATCTTGTATAGACTCTAGAGCAACTTGATTTATGTCTCTTCTAGGACATTCATTTGGTGCTAAGTTGGTTATGACTTAGTCATTCTTTTCGGGTCAGTGTCTGGCATCTCAATTAGCTTCTCAATTAGCTAGCTTTATATAATATTTCTTTGGACGTCTTAAATCATAATGTATAGTCCGAGGATCTTTGCCAAGACAATGATGGTTAAAACCATTCTTATCACTCTTTATCCAGCTTATAATCTTTCTCCTTTAATATTGAATAGACGGATTCATTGATCATGCAATCCGTGTACCTGGCCACAATCTAATCACCCATGTTTGGCTCAAGTTTTCTTTGAATTTGTGGGAGAAAGTAATACTCCTATCCAATATATATTCCCAATCCTCTTCTGAGGTTTCATCTTAGATGGCACATATATGTATGTGGTGGTTTATTCAAAATCTCTTAAGATGGTGTATGTCTGGTTTTTATGACCCGTATCAATCTGAGATGAAAATATCGATGCTCACTTATATGGCCTGATGCATATTATCATTCTATACATGTAAATCATAATGTCCTCAAGCTTATAGACATTTAGAGTCTTAGTCTTATAGGTAATGGCTTGCATGGCCGAACCTTTATAGGTAATGGCTTACTTGGCCGAACCTTTATAGGTAATGGATTGTTTGCGGCCAAGCCTGCACTATACGGCCAAGTCATGGCCAAGTCGTGGCCAAGCCATTTATAGGTGATGGCCTTTGCGGCCGACCTGTTCTGATAGAACCAAAATAAGGATCACTGTTTCGGTAAGGTTGATATGAACTCAGATCTGAGATGATTGAGAACTGATTGATCGAGGGGTGACACTAAGGGTTGCGGAATACCCCAAAGATACTACCAGACTTCGATCGTCGCCGAATGTGACGCACCGGTCCAACAAAAGAAGCATCGAAACTTGGAGATAACCTCACCAAGAAACTAAGAAGTGTTCTAAACAAAGAACAATGAGAGAAACTCATAAAAAGGGAAAAACAATCTGTGTTATTTCGTGGCTCTAAGGCCTTATTTATAGGATTACAAGACATAGAAACTAGAAATGAAGACTTTGACTAAAAATCCAAAGAAGAATGTGCTAAAAACAAGACATAGAAACTAGAAATGAAGACTTTGACTAAAGACCGAAATTAATGATTTTTGTTGAATTCTTTTTCCCATGCACGACCAAGACTTCCTTGCTGACTCCCTCTTGGTATTCTTGATGAGAATGTGCTTGAAATGGACTGAGGAAAGGGCTGGTCTAATTTGGAAAGAAACAATCCCATAATGAACGTTTTATGAACTTTTCTTTGGGCTGAAAAGGCCCATTTCGCCCAGCAGCAGAACCAGCTCCATCTTCAGTGTTACTTAGCTCATTCAGCTCCAAGCTTGTTTCATTTATCTCAATCAGCTCATCCATCTCCAGAGTAGTGTCACTTAGCTCACTCAGCTCATCTAGCTCGCCCAAGTAAGTGTCACCTCGTCCAGCTCGTCCAAAGTGGATTCTAGCTCGACCATATGTCTTCAAATGTGAAGTTGGACGGGAAAGACAAGCCCCAGTATGGTCAGATCGGTCATCTGGCCATGGTTCCAGCCAAAGCTCCTTTCTGGACGTATGTGGGACTGTCCAGTACACTGCACGGTCAGTCTGTCCGGTACGGTGAAAAACATGAACCTCGGTTTAAATATTCAGAACGTTCTGATCTCCAGGCTGGTTCGGCTCCATGTACTGATCCGTGGACCGCGGTCTATCATTCCCTCCTTCTTCAAAAGGATTTGTCCTAAAATCCATAGTACCTATATCAAAAAGAGATGAATCAGATACAAAGGAATTAAAATTCATGGAAAATTCAGGGAATGAAAAATATGGACAAAAACTTCTTTGGAGTTTTGAAGTCATTTTCATCAAGGAATTCCAAGTACTTTGGCGTCCATTGGTGCTTGCTCTCCTTAGAAACTGATCATGCTTATCCTGTTTATTCAAAGAAACTAGAGAAACCACATCAAATCTGGTAAAGGAATAATCAAAGGGTTTCTCTATCCTTAAGACACCAAAAACATGATCCAAGCACTTAGGATAATCATCAAGGACATGGGCAAGCATTAAGCAAGTAAGCTGGTTGTCAAAAATTGATTTATCAATCTCAAAATCAGGCCAAGGTGAGAAACTGTTATGGAAAGAAAGAGACAATGCCAAATTTGAAAAATTATCATCATGAACGAAATCAAAAGAATTCTTTGGCCAAAGCAATTTTAGTTCATGCTCTTTCCTACACCAAATCTCTTTCAAAGCACAGCTCAATGAAATCAATTCATGAAAAGGTTTGAGCAAAACGTTTTTCAACCAAGTAAGAATATGTTTTCTCTTTGAAATTCTCGGTTTCAAAACATTTTCATGAAGAGTAGAGGCAATCAACTCATGATCCTTACAGTGCTTTTGTTTTGGACAGGAAGTTGACTGAGGAAAAACATTTGGGTCATGGAGTATCATCAGCTCCAATTTTTTTTCATGTGGTGAACACTTTGCTGCCTCTTTTGTTGGGTTTTCTCTGGTTTGTTGGCTGAATGAAGAAGGCAGTGTTGTCTTTGGTCTGGCCGGTTTTGGTGGATGGATCATAACATCAAGATCCCATGGCAATTCCTTCTGATTTCGGTCTTTCTGAGAAGCTGGGAGATCCATCTGGAACCCTATGATCGGTTTTGGCTCCGGCCGCTTCTTTATGGGGCATGAATATCCTTTAGAAATCTGGTACTCGCGGATAGACGGACTGAAGAACCTCTGGTTTGGAAAATTCATAACTTCTTCATCCGTGAAGCTTTTCATGCGATTCTAAGCCTCAGTGAATCCTTGATGAGTTGGCTTTCGAGTATAATTGGATTCAAGACAAAAGACTTTCGGACTGTTGAGATATCCTTTTTGGACTGATCCTCTGTCGCTGGCACCAAGGTAGCCGGTTTGAACAACAAAGCTTCTCCAAATCTGAGGTTGTTTGGCACGGCCAATGCTTTCATTCAGAGTTTGAACCTGTCTTTCCTGGATACTCAAAACAAACTCTAAAAGACCAGGATCAAATGTGCAAGAGAGATACTTGTTCAAATCAAAAATTAAGATATCATTTCCAAGAACAAGTAGTACACTTTTCAGCCTGTCAAGATGCAAATCAAAGTACACATTACAGACAAGAATCTTATCAAGATATGCAACAACATTAATCATTTCCAAAACGTGCATATTATTATCAACATCTGAACACACAAGCTTAAGTTCAGATTGAGAAACAACTATCAAAGACTCAAGACATTTTTTAAAGAATGTGTTGTAGACCAATATATCATCAACACTCAAATCAACAAAATTCTCACAAGATGATCTCAGAAAATTCCAAGTTTTATCATTTTCAAAACTCAAGAGATCAGGCTGCAAAACAAAATCACAAAAATCAAGTTCACAAAAACCAGTTTCAGTTTCAAGTGAATTCTGTTCCAGCATCTTTTTAATTAAGAAATCGTCCAAGTCCAGAGAAGATGCAAACAAATCATCAGTGATCAGTATATGCCTAGAAGAGTTCAGATCAAAGCTATTTTCTTTGAAAACAAACGAATCAAAAGATTTTGTAAAAACAAACGAATCAAAAGATTTTGTAGCACAAAAATCAGTTTGTTTCAAATCAAGCTCAAGATACTTTTCAAAATGATCAAAAACTTTGCTTTGTTCCAGGGACTGATCAAAGCTCAAAATAATTTCAGAACTGATGCCAAGGTCAGTTTGAAAACGTTGCAGATCAAGAAATTTATCAGGTTCAAAGATTTTAAAAGAATTAATCATGTTTCCAAAAACAGATTTTGAAAAACAATTTTCTTTTATCTTATCAAGACCAAAACGAATCACATCAAGAGAACTGATCTTATCAAACATGTCAGGCAGAGATATAACTAATTCATATTTCTCACAGTGCTCTTGAAGATCAGGAAGCAAAGGGGCAGGAGATGAAGGAGCAGTAGTTGTGCGGAATCAAAGCAAAGATGGCTCTCCATAAAGGTGGATATGATGCTTGTTGCTTCTTCATCAAAGACTAGATCAGGTTCGTCCTCCACATCAAAGATAGGTTCTGGGACTTCATCCAAAGATATCAAAGTGTCAAGACATGGGCACTAATGTGGAATATCCAGTGGCTCTTCCTCAAAAACCTGTTGAGACAAAACAAGGCTACTCGGATGCTCTGGTTGCAAAACAGTTAGTTCTACATTAGCCTGTTCATTATCATTTATAAACTCAGATTCAAGATAAGGAAGATAAAAACTTTCTTCACAAGACATCAAACTTTCAATTGGTTCTTCATCAGTTTCATCAAATATGGGTGAAGAATCTGAAAAATCTTTAAATTCTTCAAAACAGTTTTCAAATTCACCTTGGGTTTTCTTACTGATGGAAAAGGATGGCTCAGCTACTGGGGCACGTGTGGATGTGCTCTTCTTTTGGTTCTTACTGACGTCCTGGAGGGCTTTGTCCACACCCTTCACAAAGTTATCACAAAATTGTTGGACATCAAACTGAAAAGATTGCCTTTTTGGACCAGATTCACCTTTGGATGTATTGACATGCTCTTTGCTCCACCTGTTTGGTTTTTTCTGCACACTAACACACTCATCAAAATAATTCAAAGCAGATTTAAATGAAGATTGAGAGGCTGATGGTCGTGGGGATTTCTCCTTGGTATTTTTCCTGTGAAGTCCAAACATCTTATTCCTGAGATAATTACTCAACACAAAAGGTTAGATAAATCCTCACACACTCAAGTGTTTATCCTCACCCACACACGTGTTTCACTCAAATTTTATGGTCACACAAGAGTTGTCTCTCAAAGTTCTAAGAGAACAGATCAAGAATCTCAATGGGTAGATCCAAAGCAAACAAAAGGGTTTTTCTCAAGATAGAATGATAAGATATTTTTAGTTTGGAATCCGCCTTAACCACCTCAAAGGTTGGATTTCTCCTCAGCCAGCAGGCTTTCTCTTCCACCACCAATCCACAAATCAATCTTTTGAATCCTTTTTCTTTTTTTTTTGATAGATCTTTCGTTTTCTTTTTTTTATATGGTGGATGGTAATGAGGGGCCCGGATTCAAGAAAGGTAGAAGAAGAAGTGTTTGAAGAAGATGGAGAGATGAGAAGATGGAATGATAATAGAGTTACCGAAAGAGTGGCTCTGATACCACTTGATAGAACCAAAATAAGGATCACTCTTTCGGTAAGGTTGATACGAACTCAGATCCGAGAGGATTGAGAACTGATGGGTCGAGGGGTGACACTAAGGGTTGCGGAATAGCCCAAAGATACTACCAGACTTCGATCGTTGCCGGATGTGACGCACCGGTCCAACAAAAGAAGGATCGAAACTTGGAGATAACCTCACCAAGAAACTAAGAAGTGTTCTAAACAAAGAACAATGAGAGAAACTCATAAAAAGGGAAAAACAATCTGTGTTATTTCGTGGCTCTAAGGCCTTATTTATAGGATTACAAGTTGTAGAAATCCAAAGAAGAATGTGCTAAAAACAAGACATAGAAACTAGAAATGAAGACTTTGACTAAAGACCGAAATTAATGATTTTTGTTGAATTCTTTTTCCCATGCACGACCAAGACTTCCTTGCTGACTCCCTCTTGGTATTATTGATGAGAATGTGCTTGAAATGGACTGAGGAAATGGCTGGTCGAATTTGGAAAGAAACAATCTCATAATGAAATTTTTATGAACTTTTCTTTGGGCTGAAAAGGCCCATTTCGCCCAGCAGCTGAACCAGCTCCATCTTCAGTGTTACTTAGCTCATTCAGCTCCAAGATAGTGTCATTTAGCTCACTCAGCTCATCCAGCTCCAGAGTAGTGTCACTTAGCTCACTCAGCTCATCTAGCTCGCCCAAGTAAGTGTCACCTCATCCAGCTCGTCCAAAGTGGATTCTAGCTCGACCATATGTCTTCAAATGTGAAGTTGGACGGGAAAGACAAGCCCCAGTATGGTCAGATCAGTCATCTGGCCATGGTTCCAGCCAAAGCTCCTTTTCGGACGTATGCGGGACTGTCCAGTACACTGCACGGTCAGTCTGTCCGGTACGGTGAAAAACATGAACCTCGGTTAAAATATTCAGAACGTTCTGATATCCAGGCTGGTTCAGCTCCATGTACTGATCCGTGGACCGCGGTTCATCATGTTCATAACATACTCTCTTCGGCCGAGTAATGGCCTCTTTGGTTTGGCCGTTTGTATCATGGCCATCTACGGCCGAGGAAAGGTCTTTTATGGCCTAGCCATTTATAACATGGTCTTTAGACCATAGTGGTACACGAACTTGTAGTATTGATCATGGGTTTATCCTCTCTCCCCCTCATGACCATACTATAATTTCGTGATGCTTGGGACAATTAAGCCTAATGAGTTTCCCTATGTGTACATGTTTCACAACGTGAGATCTTTACGGGATAACTTTGTGCCTTTTCAATATTAATCTTTGCATCAAATTTAAACTAGGATGGCTAATCCTATCATTCCATATAGTGTATAATTTTCGTGGGATATCTCAATATGGTCACCACGGCTCTTGCCTCTCATTATACTGATCTTTAACATAGTTTTGATCAGTAGAGATCATTAGGTATAGTCTTGACCATTTTTCTTATAAGGTCTTAGGCGTTTTTGTTTCTTTAAAACCTGAAGGAACTTGTTTCCTTCTTGCCCATTGTTTCTATTTGGAAACCATTTATAACTTCAATGGGTCACATATCATTGTGTGTGTATAATGCCTTTTAGGCAATGCCTTAGCCATAGTTTCTTTACTAGGCTTACTATACCCCTTTCATGATTTCTTACTTGGTATTATGCCCTTTAGGCAACTCTTTGTCAATGGAAACATTCATATGTTCAAGTAAGATCAGGCAAGATCAAAACAAACTCTTATATATATATATATATATATAATCGTGAAACATCACAAATCAAAGACTTAAAACAAAATAAGCATGTCGAGATCTTTCATTTAGTCAAGGTATAAGCCGGCCTCACAATCTATTTTTTCCCATGCGGCTTCCTTGGATTCATCCTGATCATTTGTAGCCTCATTGGGTTCAGGAGGTCTCATCTCACTGTTTCGTTGCTCAATGTATCTTTTCTGAAGTTTCTCAAATCTGCTAATTGTATCTTTAATTTTCTGCTCTCTTTGGTTAATTGCAAATAGGTATGTCAATAGGTCATTATAGGTTGTGAAACCCTTAGCCTTATGTGACAACAGCACATCCTTTGGATGGAATGTGGAATATGTTTTATACAGTAAATCATTATCTGTAACCACTTCACCACATAGTTCAAGACTATAGGCGATTTTCATTAGAGCAGGATGATATTCTTCCACGGATTCAAAATCCTGGAACCTGAGACGCTTCCATTCATTCATGGCTTTTCGCCAAGAGTATCTGGACTCTAGCCTTGTCCAAAGTTCACAAGGATCCTCTATATTTTCATACTGATTTCTCAGTTCCTCAATGAGATGATAGCGCATAATTGTTATGGCTCTATGCTTTTCACTTTCAATTGCATTATTGCCTTCAATGATACATCTCCCGAGTTCTCTAGACTTCAGGGCAATTGAAGTGTTCATTACCCATTCTTGATAATTATTTCCAGAGGGATTTAGGGCAGCATAATCTGAAGGCTCGAATCTCGACATCTGAAATCGTCAATCAATTCATGATTTAGAATTCTTGCAACCGATTTAAATAATCAGTGCATATGATTTCTAAGTCTCTCTATGGACTTGGACCACATGGTCATGTATTGTGATGCTTTAGACCTCACGGCCATTATGTGATACAACGATCTTAAGGATCGGATCATGATGCAATCCGGTTTATATAACCATCCGGATACTAGGCCACACGGCCACGAGTATGATGCACATTTCAATATCAGCACACAGATCATACTGTAACACCCTTTGGTAACTCACAACCTTTGGTAACTCATGACTTTTGAAAACTCGTGCCCTTTGGGTCATTCCCAACCGTTCATCCTAACCGCCCAGTCTTGGTGCGATCGAACCGACCGTCTAACCGACCCGTGTCTAGGCTAGCGGTTTGGTTATGTTCGACGAAAGCCTAGGGACGTGTCCCTTGGACTCAACCAACACAACCTTTCGTGTTTAACCAGAGAGAAGAGAAGAGAAAGGAATTGAAACAGATAAGGAGAGCCGGATGGGACTTAGGAACCGAGCAGAGCCGCGGTGCGATCGCATGGATCGTCCGTTCGGTCTGATGGAGCAATGGACCATCACATACCTTGTGAACCACGTCTGGGTTCTCCATGCTCTTCTGCTTGGCTTGATCTCCCATTCTTGACCGGAGGTTGCTTCACAAACGATCAGAGTCGCCGGAAACCTAACCACCCTAAACTCGCCTTTCTCTTGGCCGGAACTCTCTCTCTCTCTCTCTCTCTCTCTCTCTCTCTCTCTTTCTCTCTCTCTCTTTGAGTATTTTACTCTGGAATTGGATAATGAAACCAACAGGAGAGACCCCATATTTATAGAAAACGAGGGGGTAAGTCTTGCCCCATGAACAGGCACGACTTGCTAGCGAATGGGCACCATCGGCCAAGGGTTGTGCCCTCTTGGCCACTTGCATCCCATCGCCCTTTCTGATTGGGTTTGGGGTCGGTAATAACATAAATAAAACACTAAAAGTCTAAAAGTTAGTAATATATAACTAATAAAACCAATTAACTAATAATAATTGTTTTTTTTATGAACAGTAACTCCCGATTTTCTGCTACAGTATCGGTCGATGTTGCTCCTACAGTGTGTTTGCTACAGTACCGTCGTTACTGTACACACAATTTTTTTTTTTACCTGAAATCATTAGAAAACAAGAAAATCAGTAATAAATGAAAATTAAACCATATTTAAAAAAAAACCTAACAGTGGGTTGCCTCCCACTCAGCGCTTATTTTTAGTCATTAGCTTGACTTCTGGAGATCTGATTCAGTCCGGATGAGAATGAGAACTTGCTCCAAACCAATTCTCAATGTATACTCTTTGAAGCTTTATCATTCTTGTGTGAAAGCCTCCTCCATATACCCTTCTCCTTTGTCTATCATTTCAGCAATAAGGAGTGCTCTAAGTTTTGTAAAAGGCTGTGAGAAGCATCTGCTGCGCACTCTGGGTTTTCTGACACTATCTGAGAAGTAAGGAGTCAATGGTAACTGAGAACCTCCTTTGGTTCGTTTCCGCTTCTTCCAATTTCTTCCCTTCTTTCCACAGACTTTTCTGAATGCGTGGTGGTATCTCCATAAAAAATATTTCCACACAATTCATACTCATTCTGCTCTGATTCGCGTCTGGTGTCGATCGATGGTATCTGAACGGTATCGATCGATGATGAAGTGTTAGTGTCGATCAATTCCGATTTGCTGATGTCGCTTGATGGTGCTCCTGCTGGACCTTCATCTACTTCGTCTCTAAATCGCAGCCCTCTCTGATAAGTTTCTACATGATGTTGATCATTCAATACCTCAATGTAAGAACTTAGATACACACCAATATCTGGTGGGATAGGAGATTCCACTTCAAACACTGCACATGGAACCATAATCTGCACAGGATCATGTATCTTCTTCACTCTTTTGCAAATCCCAACAGCTTCTTCTGCGCATATAGGTGGTCTTAGATGTTTTGGGACATCAATGTGTGATGTCTTAGACATGTGCATTATCTCCTCAATCGTTCCTGGTTCAATTGGGTATCCAGGTAGTTCATCCAAACATGGGTGTCGATCGATGCAATCAGGTGGGTATCGAGCGATACAGTCGGGCGTATGTTGATTGATGTTAGACGGCGACTGTTGATCGATGTCGTAGGGTGGGTGTCGATCGATCTTATCAGGTTTATGTCGGTCGATGTCGCCAGCCTTTAAGGAATTTTCCAGACCATTTCCCAAAGTGTGCTGATCATCAAACTTCTGCTTCGGGTTCTGGTCTAAATCCTCAAGCCATTTCTCCAGCTCCAAGAAGTCTTCCATGGTTACTTCTTCACTCGAATCCAAATCTCCAAGCTGTTGTCCATCCTCTAACTCCAAGAATTCTTCTAGTTCCAAGAAATCTTCCATGGTGATTTCTTTTCCTACTTTTTGGTCAGGATAACAACTTGATACATCGATGCTCTTCAGTGTCGAGTCTGCAATGTCCTGAGGATAACTAGATTTTTCAGGGATTTCGAGTGGTATCGATCGACAACAAGAGTTTGTGTCGATCGATGTTTGAAGGCTGGGGTCGCGGAGTCCGTGTATGTTCCTATCCTGTGTGCGCTGGCCCTAATCTTATATTCTGATCATCAGACCTGCCGTGCTCCATAGCGCTAAATGATATTAGTCCATTATATCACGGAGGTTTATCTGAGCCATAATTTTTAGAGGCCTTCAGTGGGACATTGTTCCATGACTGATTAGGAAGTATGAAGACTCATCAGTTCTGAGTCATGTGGGGTGGTTGGTTGATTGACTCAGGATCTGATGGGCATTGTTAGTCCATGAGCTGGACTTGGTATCATAAGTTGATAAGGCAAAAATGATGTGGGACAGTGCATGAGCCGGTAAGGGCCAGATGCATGTCCTTAGCTGTTTGAAGACTTCTCTAGGGTTACTTATGTCTGTGGGGATGGTTGGCTGAACGCTACATGGCTAGTACATGAGTGGGCTTGTGATCAGATGGATCAGCTTGGACTCAGTGTAAGTCAAGGTAGGATTCCTTAAGATTGAGTGAATGGAATGGATCAATTCCAAGAGGAATTGGAAACACGATGTTAAGTATTTTAGTATGATGAGGATTGAGGTATACTATAAACACTTTTGTGAATGGTATGGGACGTTCACAGATGTGTGATGCTTTGGAGAATAGTATGGGACATGAAGAAGATGATAGGCGGCTTTACAAGGAGCCAACTATCAAAACGTGGAGAGCTCTTAAGGAAGTCATGAGGGATAGATTTGCACCAGATTTTACAAGTTCTGAAATCCATGAACTATATCCAAGGAGGTATCCAATTCATGGTTCCAAAGAAGCAAGAAGATTAGTGGCACAAGAAGGTCAAAGAGTCTTGTCTCAACAAGATAACTTTCAGCCAAACCAGGGGCACGCCATTATCCATTGCTTAGACCAGAAGAATGACATCCCAAAGGTCAGGAAGATGAGTACAAGTGTCGGCCAAAACACTTTGATCAGGTCCAAAGACAAACCAGAGCAAGCTATTGTCCAAGTAAAGGCCAAGGTAAGTCCTATACTTGATAAATCTTTTCATGAATCATCTACCACTTGTATGATGCACTTGTCTTTGTCCAAGAGTGTTATTACAGGTATTAAAGAGCCTATATCCCACGGAGATGACACACCAAGAGCAAACCTTCTAATGGATCTGAAGGACAAGCAATCCAAGTTGCTTAAAGAAGCAAAACCAGTAACCAAAGTGTCAAACCAAGGTAAGTATCTAACACCACCTTTAGATACTGGCCTAAACGTTTATATTCTTGGTACAGGTATACTAGATGAGGGCCATATCCTTACTGCAGTTCCAAAGGCCAAATCAGTACATGAGCTCAATCAAAATCCACACCACAAGTGGAAACCGAAAACTGAACAAAGTGTTGTTCAAGTACCAAAATCTGAGGTAAATTCCACCCTAGATCAGAATGCTATTATTAATTCCATGACAAGATTAATGCACTTGTCTTGTCCAAGGAAAAGTGAAATTGGTACAGGAAATCAAGGTGAGTACAAGGCAAATAAAGAACAAGAAGTTCTTACTGCCACAGCTGAATTAAAGGTTAATTGTTCTATGTTTTCTTCAGTTTATAAATCCCTATACTTTGGTATAATACACTGGTGCGCTTCCATTGGTGCGCGTCCGGAGCCACTCTCAATGAGGCAACAAAAGCCAGGATAACCAGCAATTCCTTATGATCAATATCATAAGTGACAATATGTTCCAGCACACAAACATATGATCAGATATCCTAACACAAGGATCTGACCCCAATATGCCCTCAGGTGCAATTTCGACTGCAAGCAAACCTGCTCCAAAAATCAATTAAAATTCATGACAATTCATGATAAATCATAACTAAGAGAATGGTCCAATCAGATTTCCCAGAACCGGCCTCCATCCCATAGATCTCGGCCAAGATCAGCCAAACCGGCCAAGGGACCATCTCTAAATCAATCCCTAAAAACTCATTAGGATTCATGATAATTCATGATAAATCTTAACTAAGAGAATGGTCAAGTCAGAATTCCAAGAACCGATCTCGATCCTATGGATCTCGACCTAGAACAGCCCCACCGGCCACCTTGACCATCTCGAAATCAATCAGATAAAAATCCCCAAATACCATGATAATTCATGATAATTCACCACTAAGAGGATTCCAAAGTCAGATCGCCATAAATCCATCAGGAAGTAGGAGATCCGGACTTAGCTGCCAAACCAAGGCCATGGAGGGTTCTTCTGAACCGGCCAAGCCATGGTTCAGTGCTACTATGTCTAATCATCAATCTCAATCATAAGAAGAAGAAATAATATGATTGATAATCATAAAACAGAGTAAGGTGTAACTGCAGGACCAGATCAGCCCATAGTGTACCGGACTATGTCCAATGGTCTGCAGTCCTCACCTGTTACCTCATCAGGGGCGTCCATGCTCCTCCTAGCACGCCGTCATCAAACCTTATCACATACTTCCAGTATTGATAAGATCTAACCATGGTTCGTGCCCATCACTCCTTCCATGGAACTTCCATGAAACCAGTTTCTATACTGCATCCATCTTCAAGGCTGTTCATGCCTTTGAGAGTGGAGTCAAGCCTTCCCCCTTCTCTCCTAACCAATTTCGTGTGTTCCCAAGACACAGAGGAAGCCTTAGACATGATCATCCATGATCAATCACCATCCAAAGGTCGTGCATCACTTCCCTCTTTGTTCCCCATGAAACTGCTTTCCACACCAATCTCCCTTTAAGGCTGCATTGGCCCTTGGGAATGGATTCCGGCCAACTCCCTCCTTTCCTCACCATTTGCGTGTGTTCACAGGCTCCAGATAAGGCTTTGGGTGTTGTCAACAATGATCAAAACCGTTCAGAGGGTCGTTCTCAACTTCCCCCTTGATCTGCCCCAAAACTGTCTCTTTATGGCCTTCACACCACCATGGGTCTTGGATTGGGAATCCGACCAACTCTTTGTATTTTTCTCTGGATTCTTTGTATTTCAGGGTGTAGAAGGAAGCCCTGGCGTGCCTGCAAAGGCACGGACTTGCCTTCCTTATATAGGAGAAGGGGTGGTTACTTCTTGACCATTGCATCCCTTCGGTATCATTTCTGGCCATTGATTTAATCAATGGTACAGATTGCACCCTTTCGCCTATGGCAGTTACCACAGCCCTGGAACTGACAAACCACTCCTGGACAAGTCCAAACAAGGCCCAGACTGATTGCCCACGCCCATGACCCAACCACAAGAGCCCTCCAGCCCATTGGTACACATGGGTCATCCACATGGCCTTGTCACTGTCCAGACCCGAACCAACTGCCCAAGACTCGAACACTCAGTCCAGCTGAGTTGAGCTGATCCCCAGCTGACCCAGCTGAGTGAGCTAGTCCATCTAGCTCAGGGAGCTGACCCAGCTGACTAGTCCATCTAGCTCAGGGAGCTGACACACTCTTCAGTGAGCTACACTGAGCTGCACTACTCTTCACTTAGCTGGTCGAGCTTGCTTACCGCACCGCCCAGCTGCCATACTCTTAGTACAGCTTCTTTCCTTTATCTTCTTCAATCCTTCTAAGTCCCTTGGTCAATTTCCAGACCTAGACTTAGTTTTCCCATGATCCATTCTGATCACTCACTTCATCGAGCTTCACCTGGATCTTGTCCAGCTACCAGCTCGCTTGTCCAGCTCCTTTGAGCTTGTCTCCTTCTTGGATTAGCTATGCCTTAGCTTCCTGATGCCCTTAACCTTACCTTCAGGCCATGATATACTTGTCTTTAGGTCATATGACCTGACTGGTGCGTTTCCTCGCACCGCAGTCCGTCCAGACGATCCTATCCAGGATCGGGGACATGACAGGCACTCCTCTGAGCCTACCCTCAGTACCCAAAGGGGTATGTAGTGTTGGACTGCTCGGTCCAACACTATCGATGGCTGGGTTGAGGTCGATGGCCGGATTGTCTCTGGTGAATTTTCCAGTAACTTTTCCGGTGAATTTTCCGGCGGACCGTTTTGCCCCTAACTTCAAATTTTCGCGCTTGTGTGGTCTTTGCCTGGTTTCATCCGTCTTCCAGTTGCTCTTTTGATTACATCTCAAGAGTGGTTGGAAAGATTGATGTTAGCGGGGCAAATGAACATTCGGCGTATGAGTGGTGATTGGATAGCTAGTGTTTGTAGACTCTGTGCTCGTGCACCCAACTACAGACCAACTATCCTCCTCAGTTTCTTCATTAGCATATTTTTATGCTTGTTGAACTGATCCGGGGCCTGTATTGCGTACCTATCTGGAAGGAATTGTTAAGCTTTGCTTAAAATGTTGTTTGCGGCATCTCCTTCCTGGGTGTATTGGTCCATAAATGGTAAAACGTATGTGGCTGTCCATCAGTACACATATCAGCACGTTGGTCCTTGGACTCAGCACGCTGACCCTTCCCGTGGACTGTTCGAGTGATTTTGGCCCACGTGGGCTGTCTGTTCAGTACACACAGACATGATACGTCCTGTGTGTCCTGCGGATACCCACGGACGTCTGGGTGTACTGAACAGTCAGCCCACGTGGACCCAAATTACCCGACACAATCCACAGGACGGGTCAGCGTGCTGAGTCAAGGACCACGTGCTGATATGTGTACTGATGGAACACACCCCCCACCCCCACGACGTCATGTGTGTTACTGAACAGGACAGCCCACGTGGCCATAATCACTCGAATATTCCACGGGAGGGCCAAGCGTGCTGAGTCCAAGGACCAGGTGCTAAGTCCAATGACAGGTGCGGTTGCTGATATGTGTACTGATGGACAGCCACAGACGTCATGTGTGTGCTGACGGACACACACGGAAAGCCACAGACGTCCTGTGTGTGCTGATGGACCAGCCAAGAAGCCGGTGTGCTGGGCGGAACCCACGGGTAGTCCTTGTGTAACTGAACAGACAGCCCACGTGGCCAAAATCACCCAAACAGTCCACGGGAAGGGCCAGCGTGCTGAGTCCAAGGAACAACGTGCTGATATGTGTACTGATGGACAGGGACATGGACGTCCTGTGTGTGCTGGACGGACCCACCCAGACAGCCACGACGTCCTGTATGTGCTGACGGACACACACGGACGTCCTGTGTGTGCTGACGACACCCACGGACGTCATGTGTGTGCTGACGGACACACACGCCACACCACCCAGACAGCCACGGACGTCCTGTGTTACCAAAGAATTGATCAGCTCATGTAATGCGATCAGTAAGTATATTAATTATGTCTGATCTTGAACCATCATCGGTGGGTGGTCTGTCTGTGTCATTACACACAGGAACGTCCCCCGTGGGTTGTCCGCCAGCACACAAAGGTCCGTCTTTGCCTGTCCCGTTGT